>NW_021130877.1:871936-1032865 GCF_004193835.3 Ostrinia furnacalis
ATTTTGCTTCTTATTTGTCTTTACTTAAAAGGCAAGTAGTTATTTTAAAAAGTGGAAAAGGTTTAAATTATGTTTTGCAATTGTATTTTGTTGCTATACATAACGCTACATTTTTCGATTATTTGTTTAGATATATTCGTCATCTGTAATTTATCGAGGACTTTAAAAAAAGTTGTATTTATTTTTGTAAGTCGATTGATTGTCAGAATTAGGTACCAAAGCCCGCAGAATTGCTAAAATCAAGTGGCAGTGGACGGGGCACACTCGTAGAGATGATGGCCGTTGGGGCAGAAAAGTTCTCAAGTGGCCACCACGGGCCGGAGGACAGTCTAGTGGGCAGTCCTAGGTGGACCGACGATCTGGTGAGGGTCACGGGAAGAACCTGGATGCGGGCAGCGCAGGACCGGTCGATGGACATCCTTGGGGAGGCCTTTGTCCAGCAGTGGACGTCATTTGGCTGAAACGAACGGTATCCAAACGAAGCCTTAATGAATTATTTCTCTAGTAATACAGTCGGCGTAATAAACTCGTTTCTGATGGCAATTTGTGGTCCAATCAAGGCGAGTGGTAAGAAATTACTGGTCGCATAGCATTCCGTTTTTTGACGGAAAAGAAAACTTTACTTAATGACTTTATAATGCTTTGCTATTTCTTAGAAAGTGTTTATAGATCTTAACGACGCAGATTCTATGTTTTCTACGAATGTACATAAGTTTAATTATTGCAGATACCTACTACGAGTATAATCTATATACCTACATTACCTACTAATGTATTTTATACATAAAGCAAGTTTATTTATTGCAGATAGGTACCTACTTTATCTATTTACTAATGTATTTTATACATAAAGGTAGTGTTTGTTTGATTGCTTAATTAGTTGTAAGTGCTAATCTCATGAATTTCATGAAAATTAATTTTGTGTTGGATAGTCCATATCGAGGAAAGCTACTACAAGCTATACCTAATATCACACCATGACCAATAGACGAAGTACATTATTATTCTATGACAATAGGTGTGGAGCTTATAAAAACTTATTTATTTTTGAAAACAGGCTTTTAAAAAGCACTTTTCCATCAATGAAAAACCATTTTCACGAGTAGGTACGAAGTCACAGGTATAGTTCATGTAAAGGAAAACTGGAAAGGCCAAAAGATTTCTTAATTATAAACAACCTGAAACGTTTTAAACTTGCTTTATTTATCAAGGAAGTGAGTAATTATAAAACCAAGAATTCCGTAAACACTAGCCGACCAAACGGCATATCTCGGACTAATTCCACACGAATAACACTATTGCTTAATATAACTAAACATTACTTAAACTTAACTCAACATTCAATTAGTTACGCTTAAGCTTTGGTAAGGCTACGACCACACTACGGTGATTTTTTATCCCATACCAAACAGAGCTTTGTTCGCGTGAGATAGCCCACGTTCCCACTAACATGAACATTATACGTAGTCGCTAGCTAAGTAAGTACCTTTCATTCATAGCAAATATATATACGAATCCGATAATTTCGTGAATTAATAATTGACGACTCATACAATACAAAAGTACCTATAGAGTTTTAAAAGCTTACTTGCCAAAATAAATGATTTTATGTGTATTAGATATCTCAACGATTGATACTACGAGTATTCCTAGATGCTGAGACTGTTCACTGTCAATATTATTCGGTATTATTTGTCTGAATAAATACTAATTCCTGTACCTTCTTATGTAGATGTATCACGCCCGTATTCACAAACGATCCTTGCTTAAGTGAAGCAGCAAATCGAACTCACAGCGTTGAATAGAGCTCTGTGTTTAGTTAGTGTGTCACCCTGTGCGTTCACGCGCACTGTGAGATCTCATAGCAATGTTTGTGGATACGAGCGTCAGGCAGCAAGTCCGACAGTGTGACCGCGTCCTAAGTCGTAAACTTCACTGAGCACGGCCCAGCTGAACCAACATAGTTATGCTAATATGTTATGTTTATGTTGTAATCTATATGTTGTTATAAGCTTTTTAGGTTGTGCAACGTTAATAATATGGTAATGACTGCACTGCAGTAAGTGTTGAAATTTGTCAGTTCTGGTACAGTTGCAGAGAAAAGTGTCTTATAAAGTGAGATTAAAATATAGATTTTCAGGAGTTATGTCATTAAAAATATACTCTTCATTGTTCCCCTGGATTTTGCCAAGAAAAGTCATGTAGGTAATTCCTGAAAAATGCCATAGCTGAAAACTATGCAGAACACTCTGCATAGTTTTCAGCATTGTAGTTATTCACATACACATGTGAATGTGAATAACTATAATCATGTGAGCTTTTTTCAGGACTTGTTGAATGCACTTTGTGTGACTTGTAATTTTACCTTTGTACGTAAGTAAGGTACTAAGTGATATTGCACACAAACAAATTATTTTTGTTAGAGAGTACCTAATAAAATAGGCCAAATCCTCCATTTGCCTTTGGTAAGTTAGAGAGAGTCGTGCTCCGGCATTGAATACTAAATGACCTGATGATGACGATTCGTTCAGTGAAGATTTCCTGATGATGCTGAGTGATAGTAAACAAAATTAAATTAATAAAAAAATAAAATAAAATAAATCTTTATTTGAAACCAGAAACAATTTTACACAATCATTTTAGCGTTAACATTTGCAGTAGTCTAAGACTGTGTCGCAGATGTTAGCGCCCACCTCTAATGTAGACGGGCGTTTCAGACAAAGACATTAACAAATAACATTAAGTTGGTATACATTTAACTAAGAACAAAAATAGCAGTGTGTGAGTAATGTGTAGTGTATGATGTGTTGTGTGTGATGTGAGTGTGAGTTTATGTATGTAAAATTACTTAACCAGGGCTTCCACATAACCAAGGGTAAGCAGCCATTTACTCAGGAGGGCTTTACACTTATGTGATGTTAGAGGGTAAATGTTCAGTACCTACTTTATTAACCTTGTTGTAAAGTTTGGGACTTATATAATTATAATGATGCTTTGCCAATACCAACCTACACCCCACTGTAACACATACTATGTCTTTTCTTCTTTTAGTCAGCGATATATTTGGATCAAAGACAAGGTCTTTATATTTACGCAAAGCAACACTTACGATGAACAATTTTCAGACAGAAAGAACCTCCCAGAAGCAGAAAATTTCTATGGTGGGATATCTGATTGGCTTTGACGCCATTACTTTCAGAACTGCCCTTTGAGCCCGTTCAAGCTGTATTAACTTTGTTTTACCAGCGGCTCCCCAAACTGTAATGCAATAAGTAATTATTGCCTGGTAAATTAAATTGAGCTAACTTATGAGTTAGCATTTAACTAGCAAGCCTTTCGCGCGCGTCTGTACAATTTCAATAATCCGTAATGGACGGAAGAGCTCCCATACTTCACCGAAAGTGGTCGCTGCACACCCATCATCGACCGACCAATCGACCGGACACCGAGATGGTGCATTGTGAAACATATGGCGAGCTACTGGGTGGCTTGACGTCAATCCGACCGTTTAGACATGCTTTTCGCATAATGTTATTTAGTCTAACTTTAACCCATGATCCGGAAATTTCAAGCTAAATTGCGTATCTTTATTAGCAAGAATTGCATTATTATGTATTTGTTTTCCTGCAGGCAGCTTATTGGTAACAATAAAGCTTATGTTGCAAAGGCATTGATAAACATGATGCTTCTTATTTCGTCATAGAAAACAATTTTCTTTTGTACGCATTATTGATTATCAGTTATTGTGATTGTTCTCTTTTGGAGGGTCGCTTGCCCTTAGGTTCGCGTTCCGAAAAAACAACGCTGCAGTTACGAGTTTGAATCCTGGAATAAATTCATATTTTTTAACTATTTTTGTTGTATGTAGAGTTGAAATCTGGACTAAAGAGAGAATTCAATTTGTATCATTCTATATCTAGTGCAAATAAATATTTTTTCTTTCTTTCTTTCAAAGGTCACGATCCATCTACGGCAAAAAGTGCTCTAAGGATACCTATCCCACAAATATATTTTTAGAAATGCGGCAATTCATAGAGATATGAGACATTAATACTAATTAATTACTTATTAATAAGTTGCACCATAATTCCAACAACTGCATAGTTTGGACGTAGGTAAGCGATAAAAACTATAGAATAGAAAGAGAGACAAAACATTTCTTTACAATGCGTTGTAGAGCTGCACATAAACAAACAGACAGACGTTTTACCGCTAATCTCAGCCTTTGTTTGAATGTCCGGTTTTTTACATGCGGCTCCTGCTGTAGATAAACTATGAAAATAGTCGTGCTTTGATTTAAATACGAAACGCACTAAAATATAGAAAATATTGTTTTCTTTTAGTTCTTTGTAGTAAGCCGACTTGTTAATTAGTATAGAAAAAGGTTTGTTATTATTTTTCCTTTACTTACTGTCGTGGTTTATAAAATGGTTAATAACCGACATCACATTCAGAAACCTTGTGTTAGGCCCGGTTCATCATCATCATCATAATTTCAGCCAGCCATTCAGGACGTCCACTAGAACATAGGCCTTCCCCAATAACTTTCACAATGGCCGGTTGGCCTGCATCCAGCGCCTGCACCTTTATGAGGTCGTCGGTCCACACTGTGGATGGACGTCCTATGCTGCGCTTTCCGGTACGTGGCCTCCACTCCAGGACCTTGCTGCCCCATCTGCCGTCACTTCAGCTGGGTATTAATCCGTCGCGCTAGGTCGACCTCGTAAAGAAAACAATGCTCTCCATAGCACGCTAGGCCCGGTTTCTACATTGAAAATTTGTTACAGTTTGTACGTGCTCATCATAGAAAATGTAGTAGACTCAAGGATGAATTTAATATGAAAACTTGATTCAGGTAAATGACTTAATGACCGGCAACAACATGAATCGGCTCAATCTGACCCATTCCTAAGATAAAGTATTTTTCCCAGCCATTGTGAACTTTACCTGAAATCCAACTACATCCGCAGCATAGCGCCATTCTAATGCGATGATCAAACAAACGTACGGAAGCGCAAACATCCCATTCCTGTTCTTATTTTAGTTTTAATCTCACATAAACGTTATTGTAGATATTAAAACTCGCACAGTTAAAACTTTTATTGTACTTAGGTACATGACCTATGAGTATGAGTATGCTTATTTTATAACTCTGGAAATTGCTAATTATTTAAATTCGTGTTATTAAACCAGTAAAACAAAATAACAGCCACAGGAGAACCAAAAGTAACCGACCTAGCTCGCAGAATTGTTAAAATCAAGTGGCAGTGGGCTGGGCACATAGCTCGTAGAGACGATGACCGTTGGGGCAGGAAAGTTCTCGAGTGGCGACCACGGGCTGGAAGACGTAGTGTGGGCAGGCCTCCTACTAGATGGACCGACGATCTGGTAAACGTCGCGGGAAGAGCCTGGATGCGGGCAGCGCAGGACCGTTCATTGTGGACCGTTCTTTGTCCAGCAGTGGACGTCATTTGCCTAAGACGAACGAAAACAAAATAACAGGGGATTAAATATCTCCATAGTTAAGTTATGTTACACCATGGAACAAATTATGTCTTTATTGCTCAATCCAACAGCAAATACACGGAAATATAATTTCCAAGATTGCTTCATACAAAATAACTGCTTAGTCTTATAGCTCTACTTTCCAGTAAACTTAGTACTTGTACTTAATAACACGTGTAGGCGGTAGTTCAATAAAACGCCAGCAGTTAAGTTTAAAAGCAATCAAATTCAATTGCTTTTATAAGTAAATTGGTAAATAAACGCTTTCACAATAATATTTCTAAATAATAATGACGTTATTTTTATTTTAGTAAATTTTGTCTGCAGTTTAACTCAACTCAATTGATAAGAATGAGTTAATGAGTCAAGAAACGTAATTAATAAAAGATTTGTGTCTACTTAATCTATAAAATTATTTAAAAAAAAAACAAAAGAAGGAAGCTGCACTACTTTATATTACCTAAATAAACTCATAATAAATTATCTTAAAAATTAATAAGGAAATTATCTTTTTCTTTATTCAGGCCGTTCAACTTTGCAACCAAATAAAATATGGCCGCCATGATACGCTTCATTATTTTAATCCACAGATAGTTTTATCTGGCTCATTATAAATTAACGCGCTCAGTCTATGGTTGGCCAACAGGACAAAGTGGGACTGGCCACACACGGTGATGCTGTAAAAAAGAAATTGCTTTTTTATTTTTGGTAGAGCGTGTAAAGAGGATGAAAGATAAAGAGGTGTCTTTGATCGTTGTTTATGGAAGCAAATATTTTTTCTTGACATAAAAGTCTGCAATGAAAGAAAATAAAACTGCAAATATTCCTAAGGCAATATTGAAAATGTCAAGACGTTATAAATAGGACAAAAGTATTTCCATTTCTCACGCAATATAAATAAAGATTTTAATTTTAATTTTTCTAAGTTGGAATATCAATAAATTCTTATAACTTGTTTGTGATCCTGAAAAAAGGAGCTAACAGCATGTCATTGCTAACAGCCACTAAATAATTTTATCAAGCAAGTATTTTTATGATATCCATTAAAAGGAACATGTCATTCTGTGTGGCATACAAATGAAACATACCCACGATGGCCATTATCCTTTTTATAGACAAATTCATCAAAGGACGATTACAATTAGTATAATGTGCTCTCCTCAATCAGTTAGATAGGATCTTCAATTTGTCGGGAATGTTGGACCACCAAAATGTTAGATAATAAAACGATGTTTTTTAAACCCGACTACGAGTTGAGACTTCAAATTCTATCTTAAAAAAAAATGGCCAGTCATCGCCATGGGACAACGTAAGTTCGACTGGTACTGAGAAGAAGTGGCGGAAGAAACTCAGTCACAGGACAGAATGAAGGTTATTGTGTTTTTCAAGTGTTATGTAGGAGTAGAAAGAAGATCCTTTGGCACACTGCCAATTAAACAGCTTGAAGGATTAGATAAGTTTAGCTTCTCAGGTACCTCCCAGCAAGTTCAAGGCCGTCTTTAACCTACTAGGGGCCCTGGGCACATAAGGATCAAGGGAGGCCCTTCTCATCTGGAAAAAGATCTTTTATGAGAACGCGCTCCTCGATGCGAGGCCCTGGGCACACAGGGTGCCCAGTGGGAAGAGGGGCCTGAGCAAGTTCAGTAGCTTTTGCTAGGAATTGTAACTGAAGCATACCTAAACCTAGAAACTGGGGCCATTACCCTGCTCGTAGTTGTACGTTACAATTCTAAGGTTCAATCATAATCATAATTTCTAAAACCCTGGTATTGTTAAGGTTCTGCCGTGTTATGTTACAAGTGCACACAATCGGCATTGTGCGCTGAGATCGCGTAACGAATTATGCAAATTTTAATTCCGATGTAACAATATTTCAAAGGGGTTCGATGAACGAAGGAATTAGAAGTTACGGAAAATGTTAAAAGTCTTAGGACTCTACCAGATTCACGTTCACGCAATACCTATAAAGTTAATAATATCTTTCTTTTTTTTTTCCATTTTGATACATTTACTAGGTACGTGCCTATCTCTACCTGTAGGTAGGTATTATTTCAGGACCTACAGATCAAGAAAGTCTTACTTACTTATTAGTAGACACAGTAGGTAGGTATACCTACACTACACTACACTACACACATCTTTTTAATAAGCTGTTATCCCTTTTAACTTATTTAGTTACTTAAGTAATACATAAATGCGAAAGTAACGCTTTCACGCCTAACGAACGAAATTTGGTATAGAGATAGTTTGAGTCCCGGTAAAGAACATAAAATAGTTATCCCGGTTTTTGAAAAAGGGAAAAGTTAAAAAAGTCCAGATTAAGAAAGTTACCTGTCTACCAAAGCAAGTACCTAATAAGTAACTCAAGCTTTTGATTACTAAACCTTCTATATTACCTGTTACAATATCCAATTTGTACGGTCAACAGCACGTCAACGTAAACACTGTGGTATCTTACGTAGTTGCGATACGGGCGACTTTGCAACGAAAATGTATAGCTTGATGTGCTGTCGACTGTACATTATTGCACTTTATGCTGACATTTTGGTGCCAATGAAGCAACAATCATCAGTTTACCTCAACACCGAGACCTACATTCGAGAATCGTAACAGAATGTCAGGTCTAGTAAATGCTTGTAATTGGCATTAAGGTTTCAAAACAACAATTTTATTTAGGAAAATTAGCAGGTTACAAATTCTAACAATCCTATTGTGTTGTGTTGTGTCCAATAAGGCAATATAGTTTATAGTTTACCACAATCAAATGGAATATTAGCCTAAAGTTCATACGCTAACCAAACGGGTTGGGAACTAGGAGATTGAAGATGAAAACCAATATTTAGTAAATACCTACTTTTTTAAGTTTTTTTACTTTCTATTGTAGGCCAGTAGAATTAAACACAAAAATTGATTAAATCGGAAATAATTCCTACAAAAGATTTTTTTGCTTTAATGGCTTCATTGGTTGCCCATTAAGACTCTCCTAAGTTTTCGACTTCGACGGAGTTGTGCTTAAGTGGTGGGGGCCCCCGAAAGCGGCGTTTTTTCGGTTTTCCGGTTATACCGCGTAAAGGACTTACCCTATCGAAAAGTGGTCTTCGTGACGGTTAAAGGGCACTTAATCCTGCATTGAATAAGACCAAATTCATATGTTTTGGACAAACCGTTCTCGCGCTAAAGTTCGGCAAAGTAGAAAATATACGTATAATTAATGACCTTCTCCACGTCCAATGGCTTGTTACCCACATGAGAGGGGAAGCCACAGTAGGTAACACAGAGTCGTTCAGGTGAGTGCCAGGAAGAGGTGCAGCAACCGCAGTTAAGGAACGGCTGGGACGAACAAGGATAGGCGCATCAAGCTCGTAAGCCTTGATAGGGTTACACTGGTTGAGGTGGCCCTTTTCAAGACTTGGAAGCCTGTGGGTAACAAACCATTGGACGTGGAGAGGGTCATTAATTATACGTATATTTTCTACTTTGCCGAACATTAGCGCGAGAACGGTTTGTCCAAAACATATGAATTTGGTCTTATTCAATGCAGGATTAAGTGCCCTTCAACCGTCATGAAGACCACTTTTTGATAGGGTAAGTCCTTTACGCGGTATAACCGGAAAACCGAAAAAATGCCTCTTTCGGGGGCTCCCACCACTTAAGCACAACTCCGTCGAAGTCGAAAACTTAGGAGAGTCTTAATGGGCAACCAATGAAGCCATTAAAACAATAAAATCTTTTGTAGGAATTATTTCCGATTTAAAAGCTAATTCTACTGGACTATTGAAGTTTTAAACGAAACGCAAGACTTCTTGGCGGGAATCTGAAGCGTCATGTTAGCGGTTTGTTTTATTTCCTCAAATTCGTGTTTGGGCGACTATTAATGTGTAATAATGGTGGATTATTAACCATTAAGTGTTCGTGAACGTGCATGGGTGTGGGCAAGTGAAGCAAAATAGTGCATCGTGATTCTTCTGGTTCTCTCAAGTTGTCCATAGGAGATCTCAGTAAAGCACCACAACTTTACTGAGACTCAAAGGGTGGGAAGGGGTATCATCTATCATCCTTCATTATATCATTACTTGATCTCATTTTGTAACTCGTATCACCTATAAACTTGAAAATGGCACAAATCAAGTCGACTTCGACGTGTATTTACTCCTTTTTTAATTTGATGATGTTGGCATCATCAAATAAAAAAAGAAGAAGAAGAAACGAAACGCAACTGTCAACATACCATGACATTGACAGATACAGCAACGTCAACATCAGCCGATATGCGATATTGCTTGTTTGTATTTTCAAACAAGTTATCTTTGTATTTGTACTATTTAAGGAGTTTTACATGTTTACGAGTACATAATATGCGTTAATAAACCCATACCTCTCGCTAAATCCAACTATACCGTTATAGACCAATTAATATAACCGTAAAATATTATGCAAAGATGTTCCAACAGTGCGTTACATGATCGAAAGACTCGGTGTTATTTTTACATTTATGATATAATCTTATTAAGTACGATGATTCAGTGATATGTAGTTTGTTCAGTAGAGTAATAAGCTAGTCACGAGAAAGGTTAGCTACTAAGTGCGAGGTTAATTTGGTAATATTCCGGTCGAAATGGATAGAGTAAAGTTATTGTGGTCTAAAACAAATCGGTGGCATAGAGGTATGTACTTCATTTATTTATCATTACATTATTTTCTCTAGAAGTTCAAGGAAAAAAAATCTAAGAGAGAGATTATAGCAGAATTATTATAGAGGTTATAACTTAGAGAAAACTAAATTTTACCGTTGTTTAAATAAATAAACTATTGTACAGACGACAGCACATTGAGACTATATTTTTTTTATTGTAAACTCATCTCTATTACCTACAATACTACAAGACCCTTAGGCTTGTTGGGCTACCATCTCTACATAAAATGTAGATCAAGATTTACAGATCTTAGTAGCAGTACATTTCTAGAATAAATACATTGTTATTTAAATAGACTTGTACATTGTTATCTCATTCTCACTATTTACTATTTAGCATACTAGGTAACTAACTATTCTCCTGTATGGCTTTGAATATGTAATTTGTATTTACAATAGCGAATATTATTTTTACAAATATATATTTTTTCAGTAATTCTGATTCTTCTGATCGTGGAACTCCGCCTGCTTCCCAACCGTCAACTGGGCTTCTACTGCAACGATCCAGCGCTCTCGCACCCTTTTACTGGCGATACAATCAGTTGGAAGTGGCTACTGGCTACCGTTGTGTTTCTACCGTTAGTCGTTGTAAGTAAATCACTGTTCGTTATGTACGTTCTACCAATTCTAATAAAGTAAAAATACTGCACTACTTTTTAATAAACCTTAATTAGGTAATTTACGCCTGTATTCACAAACATCACTATGAGGTCTCACAGTGCGCGTTGACGCACAGGGTTACACACAAACCAATCACAGAGCCATTTTTTATGCAAGACAAGGCAGGTATTTGACCGCAATCGCACCTGGTGTTAAGTGAGATGCAGTCTAGGATTTGTTTGATTTTCTGCTTCACTTAAGCAAGTATCGTATGTGAATACGGGTGTCTTGGTCTTGATTAAGTACACATAAAGAGTAAGTATCACCTGTCATCCGCTTTGCAATGGAGGGAAGTTGAACCTTAATTTCGAACTCATATGTTCTTCTGATTTATTTAGTTGCGGGTCCAATAACAGTTTAACTTTCCCCTAGGACAAACTTGACCTTCATTGGTTGGGTTTTTGTGGCGGTCAAGCTGTAGATCCTGGCTACACAGGAGTTGCAATGGTGGGAACGAGAGGTGGGAATAGTCCCGTAAACATAAAGAGTAATAACTATGAAAACTCTTTGTTTCAGTTACTTATTGTAGAAAGAGTATACAACAAGGACGATGCAGGACGGTCAAAGGAACAAGCGTTGTGCTGGTACAAAGAATACATGTATGGTGTGCTGATCAACTTAATGGTGGTGCAGTTGTTGAAGATCCTCGTAGGGGAACCTAGACCAGACTTCTTTGACACTTGCAATCCGCAAGAGGCTGGCACTTGTACCGGGTATGTTTTTTTAAATGTGTTTTTTCTTGTTACATGCTTCACCATCTTTTGAGTCACAATGGAATTGTATAAAATGTCCTCCATCAGCTCAAAAATATACAATACTAGCGGCCGCCCGCGACTTCGTACGCATGGATCCCGTTTTACCCCCTTCATCTATCTTACGCGGTTTAGATATTTTCATACAAAGGTTTTTTCCCGCTATCTCCCGTTCCCGTGGGAATTTTGCAATATCCTGTTGTAACTAAGCTTTAAGTTTACTAAGGTACCTGCATGCCAAATTTCAAGCGTCTAACTTAAGTGGTTTAGATTTTTCATACAAAAGGATTTTCCCGCTAATTCCCGTTCCCGTGGGAATTTCGGGAACTCCTTTCTTAGTGCACCTCTACGGTACCTAAGCTACGTCCCTTCCAAATTTCAAGTGCCTACGTTTAGCCGTTTAGGCTGTGCTCAGCTCAAAAATATCTATATCTGCCTTACACCCTATATATTTGTTTAATAAATTACACAGCATTATTATACTATTTATAGATGTGTCTCAATTTGTATTTTAATTTGTGTTCTTTGGTTAGTTTGACTGCAGATTTGAATAAAACTTGTGGTAGCAAAAGAAAGGACATCATCCACGTTTCATATATTTTTGGTCCAAAATCAAAAGTGCCGGCCAACAAAAAAAAGTGCTGTATTCTGACAGAATACGTCTGCCTTAGCATTTGTTACTATGGCACCAAAGCCGTAGCTCCACTGTGCGTCGAGTATTTGAGATCTAAAAGTCATCGACTATTCTATTCATACATTTTTTGTTCAAAATCAAAAGTGTCGGCCAATAAAAAAAAGTGCTGTATTCTGACAGAATACGTCCGCCTTAGCATTTGTTACTATGACACCAAAGCTGTAGCACCACTGTGCGTCCAGTATTTGAGATCTAAAATTCATCGACGATTCATACATTTTTTGTTCAAAATATAAATGTCGGCCAAAAAAAAACAGGTGCTGTATTCTGACAGAATACGTCCGCCTTAGCATTTGTTACTATGACACCAAAGCTGTAGCACCACTGTGCGTCGTAGTATTCGTCAGTCGTTTCATATATTTTTAGAACTCAAATACTACGATGCACAGTGGTGCTACAGCTTTGGTGCCATAGTAATAAATGCTAAGGCGGACGTATTCTATCAGAATACAGCACTTTTATTTTTTGGCCGGCACTTTTGATTTTGGACCAAAATGGATGATGCCCTTTGTTTTGCATCAAATTTTACACCAGAACTATGCCCTAAGTTGCTGCAATGCAACCCATATAATAATGATAATAAATTTAAATAGACTATTTCTTAATTTCAGGTCAGAATATGTGTCAAGCTACACTTGTCTGAAAACTCACTGGCTACGTCAGTCAGATAAAAGCTTTCCTTCAGGCCACACCTCCCTTGCTCTACACACCGGGTTTTTTATAGCTGTAAGTATTTGTAGAAAGAGTAGTGTAAGTATTTGTGTAACTCTGTCTGTCTGTCTCTCTTTCACGCCTAAACCACCGAACCGATTTTGATGAAATTTGGCAAAGTGAGTCCCGGGAAAGGTCATAGGACAGTTTTTATCCCGGTTTTTGAAACAGGGACGCGCGCTATAAAGTTTTCTGTGACAGACAAAATTCCACGCGGGCGAAGCAGCAGGCGGAAAGCTAGTTTAATAATATCCTGTACAATACAAACCTATTCACTGTAGTAAACTAAACTGCTTGTTATGACTGGTTTCACCACAACACTCCAGTGGCGCGTTATTTATTAAGTTACTAGCTTTCCGCCCGCGGCTTCGCCCGCGTGGAATTTTGTCTGTCACAGAAAAACTTTATCGCGCGCGTCCCTGTTTCAAAAACCGGGATAAAAACTATCCTATGTTCTTTCCCGGGACTCAAACTATCTCTATGCCAAATTTCATCAAAATCGGTTGCGAGGTTTAAGCGGGAAAGCGTAACAGACAGACAGACAGACAGAGTTACTTTCGCATTTATAATATTAGTTGGGATTTATATTATTTCATCATTCTTCACAGTACTACCTCCATCAAAGAACGAAACGCCTAGTTCGATCGCGCGCTATACTCTGCGCGCAAGTACTAAGTATAGTGAGCGCGGTGTACTGTGCGATATCCAGGATTACGGACCACAGGCACCACTGGTGGGACGTACTAGCAGGGGCCGCTTTGGGAGTCCCTATACTGTTTTACACTGTGAGTATTAATTAATTACCACAAACACAATTAAACACAAAATGTTTGGGATGCGTGCGTAACTGCCTTGTTCGCATAAATATTTATAACTATGTATTTTCAAAGCCTGTAAACCTATGCCTCGCTTACTATGGGCCTCATAAGAAGGCTCAAGGTCACCCAAAGGGCGATGGAGCGGGCTATGCTCGGAGTTTCCCTGCGTGATCGAATCAGAAATGAGGAGATCCGCAGGAGAACCAAAGTAACCGACATAGCTCGCAGAATTGCTAAAATTAAGTGGCAGTGGGCGGGGCACATAGCTCGTAGAGATAATATGGCCGTTGGGGCAGGAAGGTTCTCGAGTGGCGACCACGGGCTGGAAGACGTAGCGTGGGCAGGCCTCCTACTAGGTGGACCGACGATCTGGTAAAGGTCGCGGGAAGAGCCTGGATGCGGGCAGCGCAGGACCGTTCATTGTGGAAAACCTTGGGGGAGGCCTTTGTCCAGCAGTGGACGTCATTTGGCTGAAAAGAAAGAAAGAAAAAACCTATGAAAAAAGAGGCTGACAATAGTGTCTGAGTTTCTTGCGCTGCTTCTTCTCAGCACTGGCCCATTTATTGTCCTGAAGCAGTGGTAGGGTTAATACTGGGACGTGTAAAAGTGCTTTTTTAAAGCCTATTTACAGAAATAAATGAGTTTTATGAGTTTTTTATAAAATGAAATTATCTGTGAATATTACAGTTATAGCGCTTAACTCGGCCAATGACTGTATGAGAGCGGCACGGGAGGGACGACATTGACATAATTATTATGACGTGATAGAGCATAGAAATCTGAAGCACATTAGGTGTCTCGCTGCCATTTGACGTCTCTAAAACACCGTCTCATAGGGTTGTCTGTCAGAATAACCCTAGACTACTTCCCCTTAACGGCTCCTCCCCTAAATACCAGTCACCCTGTATAGCTGTGTGTTTTGATAATTATCCTATCTTGTCAAAAATAATATTGACTGAAACATAGAAAGTAGCAGACGAAGTAATCTGTGGTAGAAGTACCACCTATACTGTGAGTGATTAAAATAATTATAAAGTAATGTTATAATACATCTTTTATTTTTCTTTCCAGGTCGCGTCACTTTGTAAGAACTTCGACTGCCCCAACCCTGGTAAAGAAGAAATCTCGCATGAAAAACCAGGCACTGCCACAGTGACCGTGTGTGATACGTAACACAGGGTTATAATGGTTTGGTTTCTTAACTTATTATTTATTTTAGCTATCTCTTATTTTAACCGATATAAAATTCCACTATTGAGATTTTCATACAGGGTGTCAGTCTAGGAAAGTCGTGAATTCTTGAGATGGATTTCGGTTTTTCGAGCGTGATCTGTACACACTATTTTGAATGTTTTGCTGACCTATATCTTTTTATATCCTGTATGAAATAAATATTTCAATAAACGTGAGAGAATAAAAAATAGATAAAAAAAATCGTCAGTAAAATATTTATGTAAATAAATATGTAAGTATCTGTATTTCCGCTTTTTTTAGTTATTTATTTTTTATTTAACTGTAGTAGTAGTTCTAGTAAATCAGTATGTATGTAGTATACAAGGTGTTAGGTAAATGGGTATATGGGCCAACACTAGCCCATGTTAACATGGGCATATAAATGGTATGATGAAGTCAGAAAATTGATATCTTCATTTTAATTATTAAATTTTCATACAAATCGGATTTTATAAAATTTATTTTTTATGAAAATTTAAAAAAAATAAATGATGATATAAATAAAAAATAAATGGTATGGTGAAGTCAGAAAATTGATATCTTCATTTTAATTATTTAATTTTATGAAAATTTAAAAAAATTAAATGATGATATCAAATTTCTGACTTCACCATACCATTTATATGCCCATGTTAACATAGGCTTGTGTCGGCTCATATACCCATTTACCTAACACCCTGTAGACTTGTTTTTTTGTGGGTATACTATAAGGGGAAAATGGTGTTTGTGGTTATTTATTATTATTATATTTTATTTATTCTAGATTATATTTGCGTATAAATACTCATTTGCATAGAAAAAGGCTAAATGAAATAAAATGTGCTTGACTTTGCGTCGATTTATAAGGTATTATTATTCTAATACGAAAAATCAAGAGCTTGTATTTGCGCAACTTGATCGAATATTCGTTACTCGCAAAATTAAATATTGTTTTTTGCGGTATAATTTAATTGATGTGTCAATAAACAAAAAATATTAATTTACCTATATTAGAAACCAACATCAACTTACATCTTTATTTAAATTAAACAGATATTTTTACAACTAAAGCAAACTTTACTCTAAACAAACAAAGAAACATCTACTAATATGAATTTATGATACTTGCAATTAGTACTATCCGATGATTTAATATCAACAAACATCATATTATTTTATTTGTTTTCTATTACTTACGTGTTATATAATTTATTAGTGAAAATGTAAACCAATTAATTTATAATTAATGAAGTATTATTCCACATTCCAAATGCTTTAGCAGAATAATGTTTATTTATTTTATTATTGAACACAACCAAAGATAATTATTTTATAATATGACGTAGATATACTATGTAACATGTGTACAGTAATATAACAATGTGATTCTTCCTTTTATATCTATAGTTTATTTTTTAATCATAACTTATTTATTTCATCACACTTTCTTATTATTGAAGTTAATGAAATAAACGTTTTTTTTTACATTTCTACCCAATTAACATTATGTATAGAGATAATTATAAAGATAATAATTAGGTAAAGTTAAATACAATATACAAATAAAATACATATAACCGCTATGTAGCGGTTTATTTAACTTCTAAAAATAACTGAATACCTTTGTTTATTAAATTGTATTTATGTAGGCTGTATTTGAGCAGCTATCTAAATAATGCTTAACAATATATTTTTCAATAATATTGTAATTAATCAATATTTAAACAAATTAAACTTATTTATAAGCAAAAATGTTCTTTGACCGGATTAAACTATTTTTACACAATTTTAAGTTTTTGACTGCCCTAGCTGTAAACTATTTAGCTGACAAAATCAAATAAATTTCAAAGATACTATTTCTTCTTCTTGCTTTGCATTAATTTAACTTCATCAGGGCTACTCCGAAAGACTGTTTACGTAGAGTTTTTCGGGACTACGTCACCGTCGCTCATTCTGGCATCTCGCTTTGCGTGAGAGGGACGACAACATTCGAATCTTTGGATAACGATTTTCGGAGTAACCCCGCAGTAATCAGCGGTTCACCTCTGAACTCCTCCTCAATGTCAATCAAAACTCGGTCTTTAGTCTCTGGTAATAAGATCCACGCTACCGTCAAGCAATACGCCACCAACACTGCATACAACAAGTAAGCGCCTTCCACTCCTATACTAGCGAACAAATATCGCGCTGACTTAATATTGATAGTCTCATTGATTGAGAAGAATAAAATTCCTATCAATCCGCAGAGACCTCTGTGTTCCAAAGGGAAGATTTCTCCAGCTATTATATTCGGGAGGGGTACGGCACCCACAACCACCGTAAACATATGGATATGAACCAAAGTCAATCCTATGAAAAGGTGGTCAAATCCCATCAAGCCATGAGTCTTCAGATAAACGTACAAAGCGATGCTGACGTACGATATAACATTGGCCGATATTGTCACTGAAAGCACCAACTTTCTTCTCATCTTTTTAATAGCTACAATTATTAGTGCATTCGACACAAGCCTCTGAATATCCAATGATACTATTATGGCCGGGAAATTGATATCTTTGCCCAACACAACATCAAGAATATCTTTCGCGTATGTGTCAAATGTGACGGCACCAGACCATTGGGCGATCCCGTACATATGCATCATTATAATAACCGGTATATAAACTTCTCGTTTGCTCAAAGTTGTTTTAAGATAATCTAGATTCCTTTTGACTTTATCTGAAATGCTCTTGTTGGCATTATTAGCCTCGTTTGATGTCCTGGCCATGTTCATTTTTATAAGCTTCTCCAATTCCTCCTCTTCTGAAAGACCTCGTAGCCAATGGAACGCTTTCCGACACTCGTCGTACTTTCCCTTGATTGCATAAAAACTCGGCGATTCTGGTGATAAAATTATTATTATCAAGTCTGCAAATGCTATGAAAGCTGCTATCAGGGCAACCCTCTGCCACGAGACGATGGTTCCTAAAAAGTGAACCAGGAAAACGCCAAACATGATTGCTAAAGATATAGTTGTCAAGAGAGCGCCTCGATTTTTGGGACTGCAACATTCTCCAATGAGGACGTTGCCCATATTGGCCAACAGGCCCATGGAGAACCCTTGGAGGCATCTTGCGAATAAAAGGCTGGGTGCACTCTCGGATGCGCTGATGATGAGCCATCCTACGGTCATGAACGCAGCGCTGGCGATATTGACAGGTTTTCGGCCGTATGAGTTCATGACGACTGTGACCAACAATGCTCCTACTATGAGGGATAATCCGAATATGGACGCTGAAACAAAGGAAGCAGATTTTAATTTTGAATAGTTGTCGGACTATCCCTCTGTCATTACATATTCGACTAGGTGGGATCTATCCATTCACTTACCGATCCATGTCGCCGACGCTTCGTCAATGTCGGTCGTTTCTCTCAGCTGTGGTAAGAGCACTGAAGAGAACCCCATGACCACGCCATGTGCGAGGAAGTTGAGGGACACGCCCGACGTCAGGAAACACTGCAAATATTGGAATCAGAGTGATACACCTGGTTTATCCAATGCAGTATTTGAGTATAGTAGCAGGTTTGAGGACCCTGAAGAATATTCAATATTCATTGATGCAACTGTTAAATGGTATTTTATTTATCGTCGAATCGAATAACATGACTAATATTTTGCGCATGCCTATTGGTTTTGAAACCCCACTGCTTATTTGATACCTACCGTCTGCGACCTCGAAAAACCGCATACTTAGGTAGAAGTTATTCAGAAGCATTTTTAGTCTCTATCAGCAAAAGCAGAAATGAGTAGGACGAATTTGAAACTTAGTATAGCATTTATGATAAAAATAGTAAAACTTTGAAAGAGACATCTTTAACACGAAACATTAAGTTGGAATGATAGTCAAAGTGAGAATTTATTATTATGATTATGATCTTTACCTGTTTAAATAAAGGCGTGAACCATTGTGCTGGCATTGCTTTCAATTTTATCTTCGATGGCTTACATCAATCAACCCCTGTAATGAATCCATGGCTGATTTTTTTAAACTCAAAATGTGATTAATAAACTAATTTGATTTGAATTTTTATTCACAAGAATCGATATTATTATCGATATTAGTAAGTTTTACTAAAGACACGATTACAATCAATATTTCACTTCGTCGTTGTGTGGTTTAGTCTGGTTTATTTAATTTTTTATTGTTCTGCCAACTGCAATAAAACAATACTTACTGCTAACGAGTTCAGCATGGTAAGTCATACTCATAATTTAATGCCTGTGCTTAATTACAGTACAACGGTACAGCAATGTTATCTTGCAAACAGTCTTGGACAGTGTTTCCCAACATGTACCAACTTGTGATTTTTTATATGAAATCACGCGCTCCGCGGCGGAGCGCGGCGCAGTGTGATAACCGCCTTAGTAGACAGAAGCGTAGATACTCTGTTGTTATTACATTCTTGTTTTAAAATTAACCTACCTAATCTATTATTCTTAATTCTATCTAATCTTCTTCTTCGCATTTGCTTTCCATTAATTGAAGTTCATTAACCAGCGGTTTACCTTTGAACTCCTCTTCTATGTCTATTATACTTCTGTCTTTTGTTTCTGGTAATAAAATCACCACTATTGTAAAACAATACGCCATATAACAAGTACGCCCCCTCCACTCCTATACTAGCGAACAAATATCGCGCCGACTTAATATTGACAGTCTCATTCATTGAGAAGAATAAAATCCCTATCAATCCACAGAGACCTCTGTGTTCCAAAGGAAATATTTCTCCGTCTATTATATTCGGAAGGGATATGGCACCCACCACTACTGTTACCATATGCATGTGGACCAATGCCAGCCCTATAAAAAGATGGTCGAAACTCAACAAGTCGTGTGTCTTCAGGTAAACATATAGAGCGATGCTGACGTAAAATATCAAATTAGCGGACATCGTCACTGTGAGGACCAGTTTTCTACGGAGCCTCTTAATAACTAAAATTGCCACCGCACTCGATACCACCATCAGAATATTTATTGACACAATTATGGCTGGGAAATTATTATTTTTACCTAGTATATTTACCTAGTATAATGTCAATAACATCTTTTGCGTATGTAAAAAACGTGATGCCACCAGACCATGCGGTCATACTATACCTACATGTGCATCATAATAAGTATTGGTTTATAAACTTCTCGTTTCCTGAATGTGGTTTTAATGTAAGCTATGTTCTTTTTAACTTTATCTAATAAGCTTTCATGGGAACTAATAGCTTCATTTGATCTCCTTGCCATATTTATTTTTATAAGCTTCTCCAATTCCTCCTCTTCTGAAAGACCTCGTAGCCAATGGAACGCTTTCCGACACTCGTCGTACTTTCCCTTGATAGCATAAAAGCTTGGCGATTCTGGTGATATAATTATTATTGTTAAGTCTGCAACCGCTATAAAAGCTGCTATCAGAGCAACTCTCTGCCACGAGACGATGGCTCCTAAACAGTGAACCAGGAAAACGCCAAACATGATTGCGAAAGATATAGTTGTCAAAAGAGCGCCGCGATTTTTGGGACTGCAACATTCTCCAATGAGGACGTTGCCCATATTAGCTAGCAGGCCCATGGAGAACCCTTGGAGGCATCTTGCGAATAAAAGGCTGGGTGCACTCTCGGATGCGCTGATGATAAGCCATTCTACGGTCATGAACGCAGCGCTGGCGATATTGACAGGTTTTCGGCCGTATGAGTTCATAAGGAATGAGACCAACAATGCTCCTACTATGAGAGATAATCCGAATATGGACGCTGAAACAAAGGAAGCAGATTTTAAGTTTGAAGGGTTTTCGATGTCAAACTGTTTCTCTGTCGTTACATAAATTCAGACTGGACAGTATCTAACCATTTACTTACCGATCCATGTCGCCGACGCTTCGTCAATATCGGTCGTTTCCCTTAGCTGGGGAAGGAGTACTGAAGAGAATCCCACGACCATGCCATGTGTTAGGAAGTTCAGGGACACACCCGATGTTAGGAAACACTACAAATTATAGAGTAGGTAGGTATATAGGGTCCTTCTAAATCAGCTACGTTCCGTTTAATGGGAGCATGTATACGTCACACTGAATACGTTCCCAAAGTTTGAGCCAAAAATTCAGGCTAGTTTCCGAGATAATTAAGGAAACAACTTCATTTCTTATCAACCCAATACAACACCCTGTTCAGCTGATTCACTACTACACTGACAAAAATCCGCACGCACACGAGCTTACGTAATGGCCGCCATTGCGCTTGTGCGGCCGTTGGGCCACTGGCCGCGAACACAAGAGTGCCGCCTGACGACGGACCGGGCGCCACACAAGCTATTCTAGGGCTACTACTAGTTATTTAAGGAATTAAATTAAGCAGAAAATTAAAGTTTATTTATTTTTGGTAACATAAAAAAATCTTATGTGGTAAGTACTTATTTAGTGGCCTTAATGGAATGATGTTTATTCAAAAGTTCGTTAAAATACTTTTGCGCTTGTAAAAATCTTTTATTTCAAACGTAGCAACGAAACGAAGCAAAAAAGTTAGTTGCCGAAATCAATGACTTATTTTTATGCCATACACAAATGGGATAGTTACCATGACTATGAAATTTAGAATTACGGTTATTATTACGATAAAGCAGGCACATTTTTCATGTTAATTTTAATCGCTTAATATCCCCTTAGCAAATTAAATAAAAATGTGATTCGTAATTGACTCGATCATAGCAGAAACTAAACGCTATCGAATTATCTACCTGTGATTATTCGCAGTCTTTAGTATTCCGAAGTAAATAAGTAAATAATTGTTCCCAACTATCAATTTTAAACTGAAATAATAATCATTAAAATCATCGTAGAAACAAAAAAAAATTATAAAAGTAAATAATGATAGTTTTATTATTATTAAGATTAGAAAGAATTTTGGAGTTGACATCCTTATTTATGCGTGGCGGAGTCGGTGGTATCAAAGACAGCCGTCCCTCACAATAGCCGACCGCGCTAGTGTTGTAAGAACCTCGAGTCTTTAATTAAAGTCTTTATTTTGAGACTTGAGTTTATTTTTAAGACTAGGACTCGTTAGTCACATGAATAAGGGAATAATTGAGTCTTCCGAGTCCTTTCGAGTATTTTAAGTTCTTTGAGCTAGACTGAATCATGACATGAACTTGAGTTGGTGTATACTAATAGGCAATAATGAGTGATTTCATATCATCATCCGTATGTTATATCCTAATTGAAAATAAAATAAATCGCACAATACAAATGTAATATCAATAAAATTGCATTAAACGCAAATAATCGAATCAGAAGTATCCATCTAAAGACTGACGATTTTCGTAATCAAAAAGTTAAAACGGTCCAATAAAATAATAAACACACAGTCTTAATTCATAGCTATTTTATTTTCTTCAAACTTTTAATAAGTAAGATTCCAAGACTCGAGTGTCGTATCGTACAACACTAGCCGGCGCGCAGCAAACGAACTTTTAGACACGTGCCGCCGCCTTTAGACACGTGCCGCCGGCCGCCGGCTAGCGCAATGTACACTCACCAAAATAAAATTAAGAAATGCAACAAACTTTTTTTTACTATTCAAATTAAAATTGTGTTTATTGTTAAATCACAGGTACATAAGATAGGTCATAAATAAATACCAAGTTGGAACGGAAATGATTCGGAAATTTTATTTAACTAATTAGGTACCTACCTACCTCATCTACTTTTCTATTGTAATAGAAATGATGACATTAACGATTAATTTAAGAATGGACTTTGATTTAGGATAAATGGAATATCAATACAAACAAATTGAAGAGTTTTATTTGCTTCAATAGTCTAATTTAATGTTTCTAAATAATTGACTAGGCCATTGAATTACCTTCACAAAACAATAAGTTCGATTAATTTTTAATTATTATCTGTTATAGGATATTTTACCATGAAATACTCAACACCACAATTTAGATTCGAATCAATTGAAATCGAAAGCAAGCAGATAAAATAATAAACAAATAAGTTTCTTTTTTGTCGTCGACTGTACGCTTATGCCAACTTTTCGGCTCTTGCTTTGGCGGCGTCGGCGTCTTTGTGTCAACAAAAGGCGTGCGGCTTGTCGGCATTTGTCGGCGCGTGCGCTTTGATTTAATTCAGTTTTTGATTAGCTTTCTTGTGTGAAGGTGCGTTTTGTAGTGCTCGTGAAGTGAACTATGACGCACAGATGCACAAATGCAAATAAATTTACTAAGACGCGCCTTAAAAATCATGGCCTTTGCTGATTGATTTTTCGATGGTATCGTGAGTCCGTTTTACTGTGATTAACATAAGATAATAAGGATAGACAACGATATGAGAGTAGGCCTGCAACATTAAAGTGATAGCTCGCCCAATCAGTCGATCAGCTAATCGGCTATCAGCTGTGACGACTGCTGTGAGTTGTTATGACGTGAGTGTAAACAACAAAAAAGTGTGCAGTGGTAGTGAGCGTTGTGTGTGTTGTGTCTCGTGTTCCTGTGCAGAATGAATACACTACAGCTTTGTTGTGTGAGTAAAAAATACAGCATGTTCCATTATGTAAGACGAAATGAATTTTTATTTTTGTTAGAAAATGTAACTTTGTAAAATCATTATAAAACACATACTCAAATTTGGTGAACTTGTTCAGTGTACCGTATAGATGCCCCCATTAAAAGGAATGTAGCTAGTTTAGAAGGACCCTGTATAGCATTTTTGGGTGCCAAATATTCGTTGACGCACTCGTCAGAAGGATCCAAATCGAAATTAGACTTTAAAACATTATATTGTATTTTCCTAATATTTACTCTGTTAGATCTGTGGCCGCGCAACGAAATTATTCTTAAAGCTAAAAAAACATGAAAAATCTCTATCAACAGAAGAACGAATAACGAAGACGAATTCCAAGTAGCATAAATTATAAAAATAGTAAAACTTTGAAAAGATACCTTTAACACGGAACATTGTGTTGGAATTATAAGTAGTCAAAGAAATATTAACTTACCTGTTTGAATAAAGGCGTGAACCATTGTGCTGGCATTGTCTTCAATTTTATCTTCGATGGCTCTTAAACGATGGCAATTAAACTCCTATAGCGGATCCGTGGCTGATTTTTAATACGAAAGTTGAATTGTTGATTTCTTACACAAAATTTGATCAGATTATTTATACCAATGTTTGTAATAATTGATAACTACCATAACAATTGTTATGTCAAAGGCGAAAGGCGCACAAAAAATCAAACTCCTGATAACTTCGACCGCCCTGCCAAGAGTGTAACGAATGAAAATAAGATGCTAAATTTATCCATGAATTTTACTAAAATCAATTAATCCGTTTTATCGACGTTGAATACAAATAAATACCTCCCTTAATAGCAATATGCGAATTCCTGTTTTGTTTCTTCGTATTTAAAGCTCAAGTTTGTCACACATTGTGGTAACGTGTTAAATTATATGGACGTAGTTATTTGACTTCACTGTCTTTACTGTTTTTTTTTTTACTTTTATTGTTGCATCCATGGACCTATAAAAAAAGTCGGACGGATTCTCATCAACAAAATACTGTGACATTAGGATACACCAGCTTGCCTGTACGTACAGGCCGGCACGCACACATTCACACCCTGTTACACCACTTCGAGTGCAAACTTCACACAGTTGACACATTTAAGCAGCGAAAAAACAACACGAATACGACATGTCTTGTGTGATGAAATTGTGTAAAAACCGTTCTGTTCGAACAAACAAAAATTAAGGAATCACATTTCACAGGCAAAATAATAATCCAATCACTTATTTCCCGACATTAAAATATTGAAATTAATTGAAATCAAACGTCATTCACTCGAAAAAATAATACGTCAAAGACCAGTGTTCTCAGTTATTTACGTGGGAAAATTACCCGAAATATGGGAAATTAATAATGATTTTAGGACTTTTTAGTTATGTATTACGCATACTATGGAAATAAAATAATTTATCATAATAATTGTGTTTTAATGGGATATATTTTCATAGGCAAATTTGATCCTTCCCAAAAATGTGGAACTGCGAAATTCAAATTTTCTTACATTGATTGCAAGTCAGTGTCAGGTTGTATGTTAAAAAAAATCTATCAGAGATAATAATAATATATTGATGATGCATAAGATTATGATTATAATGTACACAAGATTCGTAATTTGTAACTGCGTGAATCATTTTTGATCAACATTATGTACATACCCTGACACACTGACTTGCAAACAATGTAAGAAAATTTGAACATTGAAAATTTCGCGCCTACCTCAACGCATACACCTTTCATCCTTTTAAAATGGCACGGAATAATTCTGTCTACATTTCCAAGTAACATCTGCCGATCTATGTTTTTCTTAAAATAAATGGGTAAAATGTTTTGGCTAACATGGCATCCCTAAATTTACTCACACAATAGACAAACGCCAAAATTTTGCGTCACAGTTTTGTTGTAGCGCGAGTTCCGTCCGCCTTTTTTTATAGGTCCATGGTTGCATCAACTGCAATAAACAATACACATAGTTTATTGAACCGCTGCTAATTTTAATGCAGCAGGAAAGGACAATGTTCGTTCTCCATACATTGTTCGCCTAAAGAACCAACAATTTTGACATATTACTACCCGAAAGCGAAATAATACGATTCTGTGTGTAAGAACAATGATTCCTGATGGACACTTGCCATAAAATTAATGATTAAGAATATTAAATCACAGCGATTTTATAATATGTCGTTTATGACAACATGGCGTCTAATGTATTGTGTGAATGTATGAACACCGATTCGCGAAAAATGTTTTGTATCTGAAAGAAACGATCACATGAAATAACCACGTACTGGAATACGAAAAATATCAATCACGAAAAATAAATAAATTCTCCGACGGGAACTTACCTCATGTGTGTTATTTTTATTTATTCATCAAGAAATTATCGTGGATGCATTTTGCACCACCCGATTTGAAATAAAAGGAATTACATTCCCGAAAATAATCAAATTGCGGTTGCGCACGATCGACAAATTCCTAAGTCATTTGACAGCTCCACTGACAGCCGCTCTGTCATAGACATCGCGATACGTTTCGTTTCGCCGTTTGAAAAAGTAAATACTGTACTAATAAAACCATGATGAAAACAATTTCCAGAACACTGAAAATATTCTATTTGAAAAATAGAATAATCAATATAAAAACACTAGGAAATGTTTCATCAAAGTATATTTCAATTAACTGAGCAAAAAGCGCCATCTATTGCAAATTAATTCTAAATCACGCCAATAGATGTCGCTAGTGGTATCCAAAATCAGAATATTGAGAAGAAATATTAATTTGTGAAAAAACAGCAAACGGCAACGTTACAATATAGTGACGTCATCGTCCCCGCGCCGGGCGGTCAGTGAACTTTTTTAGTAATTTGGCCATAACTTCGTCAATTTTTGTCGTAGAATTAAAATTTTTGGACAGTGTATTAAGGATTTCTTAGCCCTATAAATCTGCATTCACAGCTAAAAATCGAAATTATCCTCATTGCCTCTTAACGGCACCTCTTTTACCGTGTCCGGACTCGGAAAATGACCACGTAGAATGTGACAGTTTCAATTTTGGGATAAATAAACTAAAAAGATAAAAGTTTTTTTTTTGGCGGTACTGGCTACTTGGGCCGTCTGAAAAAAAGTGTTATAACCTTGATTTCAGGGTTCATTTCTTTAGCAAGTTTTATAACAGGTGTCAAATGAGCCCAAATGGCATTTGGCTCGTAGCAATTGGAATCAAAAACAGATACGAATGATTGCGATTGTTGTTTCCAGAATATTACGCCACAGTGTAAAGTAATCGTGTTCTTGGAGGCATTGATTGGACCTGTGTTCGCTATATTTACAGTTAAAAATACATTACAGTTTAGCTGTAAATACTTTTGCCAGATTTTTCATACTGATGGGTTACCCTAGCCTATTTATACCAGGTGATAGCAGAATCGGCTTTTTCTTCGTCATATAAAATACTTTGAGTGCAATTTTTACATTTATTGTACATGCAGTTATAGAACGTAGTATCGCATGCGACAGTGTTCAAGAGCTCCTTTATATTACTGTAAGAGATGACGCCTTTAGATTTCAGTGCATTATTTGTATTTGAAATTACTATGTTTTATACATAAACAGGTTTCTCTTTTATTTATACTTGGAGACAAAACATAATAAGGCTTGTATCTGTAAAAAGTTGTAAAGCCAGCTGATCCACCGTCTTTTCTATAAATTTCGTATATATTTTTCAGTGTGTCAACTAAATACCCACTTTGTGAAACCCTATTTAATGCAAATAAATTATATTTGATCTGATTTGATTTGAAATACCTAATTTGTGATTTTTGTTTATCTTTGGTTCTGGTTTCTTTCATACCAGCTGTACTTTTGCTAATATCATCTCTCAAATAAAAATTCACTATTTTTTCCTGAATTTTCGATTTTCATACAAAATAAATTTTATAAAATCCGATTTGTATGAAAAATAAAATTATTAAAATGAAGATATCAATTTTCTGACTTCACCATACCATTTATATGACCATGTTAACATGGGCTAGTGTCGGCTCATATTATACCCATTTACCTAACACCCTGTAGATAACTAAACTTATTTTAAGCCTTTGTTTAAAATACCTAAAGATCGTTTCACAGTTTTTTGTAATTAACAAATAAACAAAGGCTGAAAAAGTGTCTCCTTTTTCCATATTTTGTGCTTTTTTGTTCAACACTATAGCACTCAAAACACATACTTTTTTTTTTATGTGATAGGAGGCAAACGTAAATGATTACCGTCGCCCATAGACACCCGCAGACCCAGGGGCGTTACAGGTGCAGGTTACAGGTTACAGGCGTTAAGGTAAAGATACGCTCTCCTCTTGAAAGCTTGCAGGTCGTATCCGTCCGGAAACACCGCAGACGACCTACGGGTAATACGTTACATTAATATCAATATTATAAAAATATTGTCATTAGAAGGACAGGCAGGGAGCCTGGTGAACCGGCCTTTAGAATTCCATTACGTCACTTTTAAGTTCCATTCATGAGACGGTAGCGTAATGGAAGTAACGTAACCACGTCAATATTTTTTCAAAACGTATTAACGAATAAATTATGAAACTACTGTTGATTCTAACTTAACATTTTATACAACAATAAATCAACAAATTTAATACACAATAGAGTCAAACACATATTGTTAACTTACCTGGGAAAATATGGATTCGTTGGTGGAATATTTTTTTACACTGCCTAGAGCGACCACTTCTATTACGATTTCTTGGCAAACTGGCTGTCAAAAACTAAACATGGCCGTTTTACGTTACGTTTTTGCTGAGTTCTAAAGAATTCGACTGTAGATGTCTGCTAGAAGAAAAGCAATTAAAGCTGGGTTGACACGATAAGAGTCAGTTCGGACCGAGTGGACTCGGATTACTACTCGGACGCTACTCGTATCGTGTAAACATGTAATCCGAGCGCACTCGTACGAATGTACTATGACAGAGCGGACTAGGACGCTGCTCTATTTTTTCTATCACTCGGATCTGAGCTCGGACAATTTTAATTAAAAATAATGGCGGCGTCAAGGAAAAAGTGGTCGGAACGTGATACTGTCAGGTTCGTGGAACTGTATGAAGAAGAAGAAGTGCTGTGGAACGTGAGACTTAAAGAGTATAAAATCAAAGATGCCCGAAATGCCGCTATTGAGCGCATTATACATAACCTCAACATGGATATTACAATTCAAGATGTGAACACGAAAATAAATAACATTCGCAGCACATACAACCAGGAAAAACTAAAAATTAAAAAATCTACTGGGACCGGATCAGGAGCTAATGATGTTTATGTTCCTTCGTTGGCTTGGTACGAAATCGCCGACAGATTTTTATCTGGGGTCATAAAAAGCAGGAAAACTTATCAGAATGTGGTAAGTTTATTTATCTATACTTACTAATATTATAAGATTTTTATGTTTGTGTGTCTATTTGAAACGAATAAACTCAAAAACTTCATCCTGCCTGAGTAACATAGGCCGCGGAAAAGTAGGTACACTATTCCCACGGGAAAACTTATTAAACAGCGGGCTGACAGAAAGCTATGTAGTATTAATAAAACATTTAAACATTTGTATTTAAATTTATTAGCTGTAGTTTTATAATGTCACAGATATTCTTAAAATATTCTGCTACTTTGCCATGGGACGGAGCCATCTCCAATGAAGTAATTTTTATAATTGGTTCTTCGTTGCTCTGCCAACCGAGATGGATGATTACTTTTACCTTTATAATTAAAAAAGTCACTTCCACTGTCGATTGGTTGTTGTATATTGATGTGCTTTCCATCTAGGGCCCCACAACATCCAGGAAAGTTCCAACGGTTACCAAACACTCTTGAAATATTTGTCCATTCTTCAGTTGTCTTCGGGATCTGAAAAAAAAAACAAAGCATGTTTTTAATTTTCTATTATTGTTTTGTTCCAGGAGAATTCAGATAACAGCTCTTCAAATCCAGACGTTCCAGCCGCACCTTCACCAGACGTTCCAGCCGCACCTTCACCAGACGTTCCTGCCGCACCTTCACCAGACGTTCCAGCCGCACCTTCACCAGACGTTCCAGCCGCACCTTCACCAGACCAGACATTCTCCAGACATTCACCTTCACCAGACATTCTCGCCAAGCCTTCATGGGACATACCAGGACCTCTTTCGCCACCGGCAGATTTTCAAACGCCATCATCTTCTCAGCAGTCAAATAGTGAAATATTCGCTAAGGCACAAAATGTTCTCAAGAAAAAGCGACCACTTAAACGACCATTAGTACCTCAACATATTGAGAAGTCTATTGAAACACTTAATAGTATCAAGGACCAAGTACTGTGTCATAAAGAAATAGAAGATGAATTCTCCCTTTTCGCTAAAAATATTGCCAGTCAGCTCCGACAATTGCCCCTAGTGGATGCTCTAGATGTTCAGTCTGAAATATTACAAATAGTAAAACAGAAAAGAATAAATCGAATGCAATCGGAAAACAATTCTACTACATCGGATGAATATTATACAATGGTAATACCAGAAGATTTATTCGACAATCTTGAATCTCAGATGCATATTCAACGTGACGAAACAAGGCAAGAATCATTACAACTTGTTGTAGAAAATGTTGCATTACAAGAGGAAGGCATCGAAGTTCAGATCCAACGTGACGCAACAAGGCAAGAATCATCACAACTTGTTGTAGAAAATAATGTATTACAAGAGGAAGGCATCGAAGTTCAGATCCAACGTGACGATGTTGTAGCAGATGATCCATTACTAGAAGCAATTCGAAGCATTGGTGGAATGTGAGAACTATCCATATTTAGCTGGACAGTAATTAAGATTTCTTTAACTGATTATTTAATTAAGATTACTTTAAAGCTTGATATTAAATAAAAAAATCACTATAATTTCTTATTACTGACCTTTATGTACTCCTCCAATCCTTCATATATTGCATCTAGGACTTCTGGAAGAAACTTGGATATGGTGCTCTTTGGAACTCGAAAAGAACTTTCTAAACTTTGAAAACTATCTCCAGTAGCTAAGTAACGCAAAGTTATTTGTAGCTTTATTTTTGCAGGTACAGCAGCTCTCATTACTGTATCGGCTCTCTGTATTTTCGACGTTACTTTTTCTAACAGATAGTCAAATTGTTGAACGTTCAGCCTCAAATGATTCTTGTAAGTGGCCTTGTCTTCCAAGCGTACTTCTCGGAGAAAATTATCTGATGCTCCCTTCTTTTCACGCCTTAATATCCATTCGCGGGTCCAAATTGATCTCTTCTTTCGTTCCTTCTTCCTTCTTACATTGCTTGTTTCTTTGCTTATATTGTTCAATTCTTTTATTAGTATATCTGCAACAACTGTGATACCTTGCAACAGCAGATCAGTCTGTTCCATGTTGAGCAGATCAGTGTTTTCCGAGAGTTGACACAAAATTGGTGCAAAATTGAATGAGCTTTGATAAGAGTACACTATGAACGTGTAAACCACTATAGGAGTACACTCGTATGACGCTGACTCGTACGAGTGTACTCGGACTTGACTCGGTCCGAGCTGTCTCGTAACGTGTCAACCCGGCTTAATCGACACATTGCACGAGGACGCCAAAAATGTAACAAATCAAAATCAAATCAAAATTCGTTTATTTGTGGAACATAGGTCAATTACATATTAAAGGTGTTAAAAATTAATGTAGATAAAAATAATGATTCGCGTGCCAAATCCATAATCGTACAGTGCATCACCGACAAACATTTAGATCTGGTGAAAGCTGCAAAAACAACAAAATAAATGTTTGCCATTTTGTGTTCTATTTTCGAGAGAAAGAAAATCAATCGTAAGCCGAATAAGGAAAAACTTGCTAACCCTAAAACTGCAAAACAATGAAAAATTGGAGGAATATTTCCTGAAATTCGAGTCAATAATCAGAGAATTAGAGAATGCAGACAAGAAACTTGATGAAGATGAGAAAATTACCTATCTTTTGTTGGGACTTACTGAAAAATATAACACTGGTATCGGCACTGGATACAATGAATGAAAAGTTGACATTAGATTTTGTGAAAGGAAGATTACTGGATGAGGAACTAAGGAGTGCAGGACAGGATGAGCAAAACCAATAATTCCATCAGATGGCATTCAAAACCAATACAATAATATGTTACAAATGTAAAAAGAAAGGCCATAAGAGCTTCGAATGTCAATCCAATGCAGCGAGAACAACAATTGGTAATTTCTGAAGAAGAGGAGGAGATAGTGAATGTACCCTACAGATAATTAATTGGAAGCCTTTGTCTACTCACGGACATTGCCCGCGGGCGGCGTGACCGGAGGGAGCGGCGAGCGTTCGGCGAACGAACGAGCAATGTTCGGTTCGCGAGCGAACATCTAGGAAGACGATCCTGACACACTCTCTTCAACGACTTTGCACTAAACGGTCTCGATATTATTGTAAATTTATACCGAATAGATAATTAATTTCATACAGTCCACTCTTTTCATTTATAAACTTTCACTACACTCACTATCGAAGTAACAGCCTTACTAACCTTTCAGTGAAAAGTAGACCGGATATCACCTATGCAACTTCTTTCTTGGTAGATATCTACCTGGACAAACCTACATACATCACAATTAACAAAGCAAAAAAAGCGGGATCTTTACCTGCCAAAGTTTCAAGTTTAATAATTTCATCTAGTAGCTTTAGGAATAATTTAGAAGATTTACTGAGTCGATGATTCTTCTCAGCACTTGCCAAATGTTGGTCTCGAAGCGCAGGCAGGGTAAATAGATTATGAGACATGTAGAGGCTCCTTAAGAGCAAAATATTTGACAATTTGTAAGTACTATTTATTATTTATTAGTCTACTATACAAATAAAGAAATTTTGACTACCGTAAAATGGGGTGAAAAGGGTTAACCCCCCAGGGGTTAATAGGGTAGGAACTGTTTTTTTTCTTTGCTGGCTTTTAGTGTGCCTCCTGTAAGGTCAAACATGTTATATCTATAGTATGACCGGTTAAATGAGTCCTCGCCTGCGGAACGCGGGGACGCAGGGGCGTGACGAAAACGGGGACCGTACGGGGTGCGGGCTCAAAATTCATTTCGCTGCCGATGCGGCTAGCGATCGCTTGTGTTATTGGTTACGGACGCTTTGTGAGGGCTATACATGAGATTACACATTTTTAAGATGAGTCGACAGATTTTCGGACATAAAATTAATAGTCAGTGCAAGCAAATAGCTTTTTTTTTATCCACAACGAGGAAGCTTTTAACGTTTATGAATATTTTAGAAGAAAAAAACTGGATCCAAATTCTGATGAATATCAACAAGATATACCGTTAAAAAAACCGTGGCAAACGTTACTGGACTATCGGAAAAGACTGTATCCAGAATTGTACAACAAGGAAAATTATTAAAAGACCATGAAAAATTTTAATCACCGAAGAAATCGGAACAAAGCCGTAGGAAAAGGCTGGAAGTAAATAATTTCAAAAAGGCGTGGTAAGAAGTTACTCGGTATTACATACATAATTAAAAAAAACCATCTCTGAAATCCTTGAATGCTACCCTTAGAGAAGATAATGTATTATACTGCGGCAGAGAATAAGGTACTTAAAAACACAATTAACAAAGGACTTACAGAAGTCAGGACTGACAAGCCGATAAAACTAATAAATTTTAATATTAAAGCTAATAATAACATAATATTACTATACAGATGCAGACTGGGGAAGTGATAAAACTGTATTTATTTATTTATTTATTTATTAAAAGGTATATTGAGTAACTTTTACAATCATTTTTGAAACCTTACTTTTGACTGATAATAGAGTGCTATAAAAATAATAACTGTTACTTCGATAGTGAGTGTAGTGGAAGAGTGGACTGTATAAAATTAATTGTCTATTCAGTATAAATTTACAATGATGTTGAGACTGTTTAGTACAATGTCGTTGAAGAGAGTGCGTCAGGATCGTCTTCATCCATGTTCGCTCGCGAACCCAACATTGCTCGTTCGTTCGCCGAACGCTCGCCGCTCCCTCCGGTCACGCCGCCCGCGGGCAATGTCCGTGATTAGACAATAACTAACCCTTAGACTGCGGAATATAAATAACTGTCATGGCGCCGACTGCGGGGCTCCCGGCGGGTCGGCCGCCACTTGAGCGACTCGGGTTACAAAAACAATGATTTCTCAGAAACTACTGAGAGTTTGGGCACGTTGTTTATATCACCGAGTTCGTCTTGAAACAACCAAGCTCGCTATTGAATAATCTAACCAGCAGATGCTTTACATTTTTTACAATTTTGAGCTAAAATTGCAACTTTTTATTTAACCTTATGATTTAATAAATGAAACGTTCTTTCATAGAAATAATCGTTTATTTAACTTACCCAATCAACAAGAAACAATAGTTAAATGTAAAAAATTCAGCTCCCATACACTTTTTTTACACGAAGAGCTTGATATTCTCAAGCTCTATACCGAGCTTTCGAGCGCCAGGCAAAAAAATAGGTATACTTTAGGGGTAACTTACAAGCTAATCATGGCACAAATGCGATGAATTGTACTGTATATTATAAATACACTATATTGACATGGGAAATACTAAGTTTTACCAACTACAAACACTTATTTTAAGAATTATAACCATAAGACTAGGACCCTTGAAAACCAGTGCAAAAATAGCCCTGAGATATCTTTAAACACTATTATGAGGCACTTTCTAGAATAACTTGTAATATTAGATTCATTAAACCTACCACCAGTTTTCATAGAAAAATATTTCAAAACACACTTACAAAAAAGTACAATTTTACTACAAAAAATACCAAGGTGGGCTAACATAAAATGGATATGCATTTTGGATGACTAATTCAGATACTTAGTATACTATTGAGGATACTCCACCGACAAGTGGCACCCACTTAAATGAAAGAAGAAGTATACCAAAGGTGGAAATTATATATTTTTTTATTATTTTCGTACTTCATTTTTTTAGGAAAATTATACAGGGCGTAAACCTAGAAGGTTGCCATATTCACAGATATCATTCTACTCATGAATACGAACCACTTTCATTATGGGACCACCTCAGAAATAGCGAAAAAAAAATCAGCTGTTCCATACATTTCAGCCCAGTAGGTATTGCACTGTTGTATGAAACAGCTGATTTTTTTTCGCTATTGTGTTTTTGATGAGATTTTTTTACAAAATTTAGTAGAGTCTTGCAAAACAGGTGCCGATGCAGACAAGTGTGTCAGCTTCTTGCAAATTACGCATTTGCGTCGTAGACGGCTTTTGTTGGCACCGATCATATACTCCAGCAGGTAATGGGTTCGGGCGTTGAAGAAATTACCCGTATCCCGATTTCCGGGTCCACACTTTCTGATACATCGTGGCGTAAACGTGGCGTTTCCTGCGTAAACCTCCATCTTCCACACATATCCTGTTCGGGACTCGCATAACTCGTAGCTTTTTATACCTACCTGAGCAGCTTTGGTGGCGATGAGTTGGGAGAACGAGTCTCCCTTTCCAAAGAAGGAGAGACTCATCTATCGCTATGTTCTACTCGAGTAGGTATCGTGCAGACCAAACTATAGTACGAGAGCAATTAGCCGCACTGGTTTATCTCACATGCATTAGCGATGTAAAGCGGTAATAATACTTTCGTAAAATTCTGTAATTTACTATATTTTACGGTAAACCTGTTGCTTCGCTGTAATCATAATTTTATGTCTGTCATGTGTTGTGGCACTAATATGCTCCTCAGGTCTTGAATTCGAAGGCAAAAATTTTTATAACTTTCGCCCCTTTGTATCTCAAGTGCTTCCAGCTCTAGTAAGAGACATTCTTCGGTACGCAGGTCCCCAAAATGTTGGTCTAATAGGGTTTTGAGGTCTTCCCACGTCTCGATGTTATCCCTTTCTCCAACCAGAGTTGCGGCTGGTCCCACTAATCTATTCGTTACTACATGAAATAGATATATATTTTGATCCTGTGATCCTTTGCATGTATTTAGTACGTACTCGCATTTTTTAATAAATAACGGTAATTGTCTCGCGTCTCCCTCGAATAGGGGAATTATTTGGAGCATATCAGTGTGTGCTCCGCCGTATCCTCCGGGTTGTTGCAGTGGTGGCAGGCAGCGGATTCCTCGCGGCCGATACGGTGCAGGTATTTACCAAAGCAGCCATGCCCGGTCAACACCTGCACCATCCTCCGGTACGTGAGACCCCTGCGCACCTCCAACCACTCTCTTAAGTAGGGTTGAAGAGCAGCAATTGTGCGGTGACCTGCACTGGGCTCTTCCAACAATTCTGCCCACTTTTCCAAAATCCATTCGCGGGCCTTCTCCCGCCAGTGCTCAATTTCGCGGGGCGCTGGGGGGTTACCACTGCTTATACTTATACTTTTATATTTTATTATATGTCAACTTGTCATCTTGCTGTCTCTTCTATATCATGTAACTATTCCTGTATCTTCCTTTTATCCTTTTATTATATCGCTTTCCTTTCCCTGAGCCTGGGTATCATTTATTTATCCCCAATTCCTAACAACTGCGCTTTGCGGCAGCGGTTCGGTGGTATACTTCCGCCAGCACCTTGGCCTCGAGCTCCCACGGCTCAAAAACTGAACTCCGACAAACGTTACTTCGACATTACGTTACTCCGACACTACTGAATATTGACATGACTTTACTTCGACACTACACTACTTAGATAAAGGCGAATATCCTTTGTCGGAGTAGTGTAGTGTCGAAGTAAAGTCATGTCGATATTCAGAAATGTCGGAGTAACGTAATGTCGAAGTAAAGTTTGTCGGAGTTTACTTAGGTAGCCAGCTCCCACGGAGGAGTACTCGCGAGGGCGCATGCCGCTTCCCGGGAGACCGTGCAGTACGCTCGGACCACCCGTTTGGCGACTGTGCGTTGTGGTCTTCTGAGTGCCGATATATTGTCTCTACACAGGGAGACTCCCTTACATATGGGGCGCCGGACAGGGCTATGGATCGTACGACCCCTGCAAACAGTCGGCGGCACCCTATATGCGGGCCTCTCAAGTTGGGCATTATTCGACACAGTACGCCAGACACCCTCAAAAGTTTTGGGGTCAGAGCCTTGAAGTGGGCCTTAAAGTTCCACCGGCTGTCGAGGACTAATCCTAGGTACTTCATGGTCGACTCGACACCGATGGAGACGCCACTCACAACAATCTCGGACCCCACAGGTGGCCTTCTCCGCGGCCCGTGGAAACAGATGGCCTGCGATTTATTGAGGGCCAAGGTTCAACTCTTCATGAAGCCGCTTATTGTAGAACTAAAATTGGTTCCCTTCTGAACAAAATTATGGGAGAACTTTCAAAATTTACTTCCATTGCGATGGTTAGAGGGAAAAAACTAGAAAAAGAAGTTCTTAAAGTAGTGAGCGGAAAAGAAAAGGTAATTTCATTCATCATCACAGACCGGTATGCGGCAACTACAGTAACTTCCCGAACGCTGCCCAGCCGAGCTGAATTTACTGAGTGACCTCTTTCTCGAATTTCTTTCATTTAATTTCTGTTATTTAAATATTTTGGATAATAGAATTTATAATGTTACGTTCAAGGCTTGTGTAGTAATTTATAATCATTGTTTCTGCATTTCAGATTAAAATTGTAAAGCTGGACTTCTTAATGCTGAGTATCCTATTTTTGGTGCAACACCTGACGGGCTTACTGAAAATTACATAGTAGAGGTGAAATGCCCTTCTACAGAAGCTACCATACCTTCCTATGTGAAAGAAAGTAAAATAACACCTAAATTTTGGGCACAAGTACAACTTCAAATGTTTTTCAGCAATAGAAAAATGGCACTTTTCTGTCCAGATTTCGAAAAATCCAAAAAAGTAGATATTTATAATGTGCCGTTTGATGACAAAATTGTATCTGTCATGAATGATGCTAAGAAATTCTGGATAGATGCTGTATTTCCAAAATTAAAAAATATAGTCGGATGTCTCACAGTGAACCAGGCAGCTACATTGAACCATCGCCATATTTCTAAAATGCAACGTTGTCACTTCGTGCTAATGCGAGGAAAAGAGACATCTATAGACGCCGCTTTTACTCAGTAGTTTGCGTGGCGACAGCGTGCAAGGTGGCTGAGTGCGCACAGTTTCTTCGAAAAATAGTCTCAAAAGTAAGATTTTTGTTTGATTTTCTTTGTTTTTTCATTTATTTTCGGAAATAAATATCAAAATTGTTATAGTTAATTTGAGTTGTATAATTATCAAGCTTGAATCTCCTTAATAAATCATTGCGTAATGCTACTTGCATGTCGTTCGTTTTTTAAGGTTATTTCAAAAACCTGGTGTGTCCCACAATGAACCACTGTTGGTTGTCCTACATTGAACCATGGTTCATAGTGTACTCCCTAATTGGTGTTTTGATTTACAATTGGATGCGTAGGTATAATGCTTCACGTTTTATTTCAGAATGGCACGAAATAGAGTATTGGTAAGAAAACGGGGCGGGCACACAGCGGAAAGCATGCTGAATGCTCTTAAACTACATAGAGCTGGCGAATCCATTAGAAAAGCTGCGAAAACTTATGGCATTGCTTATCCTACCTTACGCCGCTATGTAAAGCGGAATTTAAACGTAGTTGAAGAAGAACTTGCTAACAAGAAATTGACACCGAATTATGAAAATCATTTGATTTTCAATAATCAACAAGAAGAAGCCCTCAAAGAATACATCAATGAATGCGCTTTGAAATATTATGGACTGTCTGTGACCGACTGTCGCAAAATTGCGTATCAAATGGCGAAATTGAACAACATTAATATTCCTGATAGCTGGGAGAGAGAAAAGAAGGCAGGCAAAGAATGGTTCCGTTCATTCAAAAAACGCCATGGTGACATTTCAGTAAAGAAGCCTGGCACATTGGGATGTGTAAATAAAACTTGATTTTGGAAAATACAACTTGTGGTTTTAATGGCTTCCGATTTGCGATACAGGCATAGACAAAACAATCATAGACAATGACAGTTCAGAAATGCAAAATAGTGATGTCTTTACTTTACATCTCCCTTTCTTTGTAAATAAACAGAAAACATCATGTTGTACCTACTTTACTTACTGCTTACATGTTGACTATGACTCAAGGTTAGGCACAATTTTTTAATACAGCNTAGTTAACACAAGTAGCATTTATTGAAAGTAAAGATAAAAATTATACAAAACTGCTTGATATTGTGATTTGTTGGAGTGACAAGTTTTCGAACGAAGATCTGAGTCACGGGTGATGACCGGCGCTTTTTGGGAGTGCCCTTTGCTCTGCTGGCCACGGTCGTGAACAGAAGTTTTGTAGTGTGTGGTGTTGTGGCATCCTGAGTCGGCCTTAAATGTGCCATTCCCAACTCAAACGGGCAGGGCACGCATATTGTTGTGGTCAAAATAAGGGAATTCCGGTTGAACACCGAAAACCCGCTGTTCGCCGATTTTGTGGACTCACTGCCACGTGCTGAGTTCTGTTACTGAAGGTAAGCAGGTCCTATTCCAAGGATCACCTAGGATTCCTCCTTGTTATTTTCTTGTTTGCATTAGCGGCATTGTTAACCAATGCGCGTGGTTGTTATTCACAGATTTTGGTTGGGCAGTGCTCGGTGGCGAGCTCTGCGCTGTGTCCTGCTTTAGCGGCTGTCGCCGGATTTTTTCCTCCGTTGAAGGTATGTTGTGGTTTCTTTTCAAACTCATTCGCCTCTCCGCTGAGTTAGAATGAATTATTAGAAACGTGGCACTCGGTCACGGGCTACCCTACTTCATAGGTTGGTTCCGTTTTCTATTGAGCTTGTCAATTATTTTAGTTTACTTTGAAAAAGTAGATTACCCACGTAATGATTACATTTTACCAAAAAGTAAATTCCTAAATAAATTTACCATTGTGATGTATTATCGATGGATTTTGTTGTGTTAACTATTTTTAGTTCGCTTTGTGAAGATAGATGATGTAATAATTACAATGATTACATTTTACCAAAAAGTAAATTCCTAAATAAATTTACCATTGTAATGTATTGTCGATGGATTTTGTTGTGTTAACTATTTTTAGTTCGCTTTGTGAAGGTAGATGATGTAATAATTACGATGATTACATTTTACCAAAAAGTTACTTTCTAAATAGATTTACCATTGTAATGAATTACCGTTGGATTTTGCTGTGTTCACATTTGCTCCATCCTTGAGAGCGATGGATTGTTTTTTTGTGTGTCGTAGTAATTTAACTAAGCGAACACAAGTAAATTAATTTCTTTGTATTAATATGCCTATTATTACCTGTTTAAGCTGTAGGGTATTAATGCACCAGTGGTGCACTTACTGTATCGATATTTTTTTAATATATTTTTTTGTACACTAGGAGGTGTTTGGCACCGGCTATAAGGTGTTTGGCACCGGCTGTCCCGCAGTGCCAGACGCTTGCTGCGCCCGACGGGTGCGGAGGGGGTTGAGCCGAGTGGTGGATAATAGCGCGCTAATCTTAAGTATTTTTAATCTGTACCAACCAAACGGCCCAACGACCCATCCCTTCCTTTTTTATCTAGTTTTATTGTCTCACCCGCAATAAATTGTTGTCAATTTAAATATCATTTTTTTTATTTTGCTCCGGCAAAAATTTCTTATTTACATGGCGCCCGAACAGGGACGTTGTTGGGTTCGTGGAGGTTCTCCCTGGCACTGGTCTATTGCTCAGTGACGGATTGGTTGGTCACCTTAAACTTTTTTTTTGATGCTGTTGTGATACTGTGTTGAGTGTGATCATGCTGTGTTAGTGTTTAACTAATATTAGTTAAAATTATTGTAACTTATTTACTTTTTTTATGAAAGTTCATTTTATAAAGTCAATATGAAGGAGGAACGCCCTATCCGTTTTAATCTTTTGACTAAAGAGGAACTCATTTACGAAGTTGTGATCCGTGATGCTGTGCCTGAGCGAACTATAGAGTTGTTGCGTGCTCAGATTAGACATTTGGCTCAGGATATACCTAGCGATGAGGTGAGTGAGTTCGAGGGAGATGCGCTGGCTGAGCTGAAAACTATTTCCTCCAAAATAGACGAGCTTGAGGAGCTGTGTAATAGGAAGCCCCTATTACTCAAAAAGCTAAATAGAGTGCAGACTTTAGGAAACCACGTCTTCCATAGGTTAAGCCGTGTTGAGGCTACGGAGGAAAGTGATAGGACTTTGTGGGAACGGTTGGATGAGCGTCTCATCCCACTTTTAAAACGGATCGACCGTATGACGCACACATTCGTTAGCAGTTATGATTTTCAACCTGCTGAGGAGGAAGTTTCTGGGGTCCCTGGTTTGGCTGAGAATGAGCCATTAATGGTCAAACCTGTGAATTGTTTTGCGTGTGTTCACTCTTTGAATTTGAGGTTTAACGGGAAAGACAGTGTGCAGGATTTTATTGTTAGAATTGAGGAGTTGTGTCTGTCTCGGAATATTTCGAGGGAGAAATTATTCAACTCAGCGGTTGAATTATTCACCGATGAGGCTTTATATTGGTACCGAGGTACTCGTGACCAACTAAATAGTTGGGAGTATTTAAAAGCGTCATTATTAGAGGAGTATTTACCCTACGATTATGATCATCGTTTGTTGCAGGAGATTCGTTCAAGGACCCAAGGTCCTGATGAATCCATAAGTAGTTACCTAAGCATTATGCAGAATTACTTTTCGAAGTTGCGTAAACCTTTGGACGAGGAAGAAAAGTTAAGCTTAATCAAGTTGTCTACGCATCGTCTCGACTCGCCCTCCTGCTGCCCACATCACTACGTGCGCCGGAAGCCGGGCACAGCACTACAGCGGTCTGCGCGGGCAGCGGGAGGGGCGGCTCTCGGGAGCCGCCACTTGGACTTCCTTCCGCCCTCCGCGAACGCGCGTCGCGCACCCTTGCATTTCTTGATTTCTTGTAATAACATGAAGAACTACCAGTAAACACCTATAAAATACAGTCCACTCTTTTTATTGAAGACCCTACGCTACACAAGTTTAACATTAGGCCATCCTATTCCATCCCCTTGGTCAATGTTGATATAAAATCGTGGGCTGACTTGAAAAAACATTGTAGGCAATTAGAAGCGGCGAGACAGAGGGCGGAATCCTTCGCTGAACCCCCGCGCAGTGTACAGAATACTGTCGCCCCTGACCTGGCACATGGAGGATGATGATGCGTGCCACGCATCATCCTCCTCAGCGAAGAAAAAAGGGAAATCTCGGATAAAATCCGAAAGCCCCGTAATTTTGTGGACCCACTGCCTTACACTAACATACAATAAGCCTATACAGGGTGTCCCGTAATGTAACGTCAAGCCGGAACTGGGTGTTGAGGCAAGTTATGCGGGTTATCAGAAAAATATAAAAAAAAATCTATGTGGCATTTTNGCTGGACATTCTCTGCGTTTATGGTTTGTACCACATCTTTTACAGTCAAAATTCTTGTTTTGTTCTCTTTTGTAGTGTGTCGTATTTTTCACCACGGATACTTTATCTATTTTGTTTTTATTTTCGAACTCGTCCAATTGTTTTGAAGCTTGTTCACTGGTTTTGCAGATAGTTATCGCCTTTGTCAAGTCTAATTTGTCTTCTGTCAACAATTTCTCTCTTNCCAAATTTTGACATCTGTCTGACATCTTTGGAAAAAATTTCAAATTACGATTATAAAATTTTATTTTATCGCAAATAATTTTCGGGATCATTGCATTATTGTTACGCATTATAATTTCAATAGGTACGGTTAAGTAACCTGAGGTTATTCTGGGTACAATTTTGGACCGAACGTTCGCAAGTTCGCATATTCGCAATTCCGCATATTCGTAAATAATTTTAATATTTTTATTTTTTGTTACGCACTTTTATCTATATATATAAAAATGAAACCCGTTTCGCGTTGTCACGGCATCACGTGTGAACGGCTGAACCGATTTCGATAATTCTTTTTTTTAAATGTTTGTGGAAGTCCAAGGATGGTTCTTACGGAAAAAAATATTAAGAAAATCTCTACGCTAAGGCGGTACGAAGTTCGCCGGGTCAGCTAGTAATTAATAAATACGCAAAATGGAGGATTTTCAACGTAAATTGAAGATTCTTCACGCAAAAAAAGACGCGATATTTCAGAAAGTGAACAGCATTTACGAGCTTTCTTTAAAAGTGACATCATTTGTGGATACTCGGTCAAACGAACACTTCATGATCGAGTCCGAATCTATTGACGCATTACATTCCAAATTTGAGGCTATTGTGGACAGCATAAACGAATTTAGTCTGTTAGAAAACGCATCGGCTGTGCCTGATTATAGCCCAATGATAGCTTTTGAGGATTTATACACGCGCATCAAACGGATGAGGAACAAGATGAGTGCCTCTTCAGCCACGTCATCGAAACCGGTTGAAACGCATATGCATATCAAATTACCACCGATTGACATTCCATCATTTGATGGTAGCATGGAAAAATGGCCGGTTTTCTATGAATCCTTCAAGGCCAATATACATCATAATCCCCAGCTGACTGACTCGCAGCGTGTGCAGTATCTGGTAGGGAAACTTACGCATAATGCCCTCAAAATTACTGCTGGCATAATTCCGACTGGTGATACCTATCGCGTGCTTTGGAACAGTCTGGAAAAGAAATATCAGGACAAGCGTCGATTAGGCATCCATTACTTAAGCAACATCTTAGATTCCAAAACTTGCACAACATCTGCGGGAAGTTTGGATAATTTCATACAACGGTATGCCTCTTCGGTTGCAGCTCTAAAACAATTAGGTATAGAGGATTTGACTGATTTTATATTGCTCCATTGTGCCCTACGCAAGGTTGATGGGCAAACAGCTCACGCCTTTGAATTTTCAGTAAGAGATAAGGAGTTGCCCACATCAGATGATTTTATAAAGTTCATGCAAGATCAAACTAAGATTATGACGCTTTCTAATAACTTCAATAGTTCGAATTCGCAGTCGAACGCACGCAGCTCGAACAAACCAGCTGAGACTTCATATAAATCTTTTATGTCAAACGTAAATAATAATAACAGCTCTTGTTTATATTGTAACGATGGCAACCATAGAATTTACAACTGCAATCAATTCAAAGGTTTAAGTTCTCCGCAAGCGAAGTTTGATTTTATTAAATCCAAAAATAGTTGTGTCAACTGTCTTAGCGCATTGCATACGTTAACTAATTGCAAATCCACGTCAGTTTGCAAGCAGTGCGGTAAGAAGCATAATACACTTTTGCATTTCGAGATTAGGAATGATGATGTTCGCAAAAATACGCATACGCATGCTGTGCACATGAGCACGCCCGCACCGGTTCATTCCGCCGCAATGGACTCGAACCCGGAATGGCGCGCAGTGAGTCGCGAACCCGTGCAGCTTACCCATACTGCGGGGAGCGCAGCTTCGAATGAGAAGCCACCGCAAGACGGTTCTTCGCTGTCTTTTAGTGTTAAATNAGACGATCTCGTTCATTCTGTTCCTGATGAGAAGACTGCCGCTTTTTTGGCGCAAGAATTGATCTCGCTATTCAAGTCCGGTGCATTTGACTTGGTCAAATGGTATAGTAACTCTCGTACTTTATTGGAGAATCTCCCTGAGTCACACCGGAGTCCTATAAACATTTCAGAAGGAAACATTGTCTCCTCTAAGATCCTTGGCCTTTCATGGGACCCTGTAAATGATTCCTTCCATTTTAAGGCATGTCAGAGTATTGAGAAATGCACAAAACGGAATATTCTTTCGGTTGTGGCCCGCCTGTTCGATGTGCTCGGTTTGATAGCTCCGGTTATATTATACGCCANATGGTGGCTTTATTCCAGATACTGCGTCGTTCGTGGCCATTTTTCAACTTTATCATTTTATGTTGTTTAACTTGAATACTTTAGTTTTACTTCTGACACCATGGCACATTGGGATGTGTAAATAAAACTTGATTTTGGAAAATACAACTTGTGGTTTTAATGGCTTCCGATTTGCGATACAGGCATAGACAAAACAATCATAGACAATGACAGTTCAGAAATGCAAAATAGTGATGTCTTTACTTTACAAAGCCCGAGGCTGTTAGCTTAGCCCGCGTGACGTCATTTAATAGAGAGACTGTAAAATTTTTCTTTGATAACCTAAGAGCAGCTATATCTCGTCACCCATCTTTTGGTACCGGTTGTCGAAACAGCCACCACAACTGTTCAAAGTCCACAAAAAGTAGTTGGGCCTAAAGGCAAACACAATATTTCCAGAGTAACTAGTGGAGAAAAAGGGGTCTTGGTCACCACTTGTGCAATTATATGTGCTTCAGGCCAAGCCCTGCCACCAGTTCTTGTTTTCCCACGCAAACATTTTAAAGATATAATGCTGGCAGGTGCTCCCCCGGGTTCTCTCGGTTTGGCCAATCCAACAGGATGGATGACATCTGAATTTTTTTTTTTATGTGATATTCGTTGAAGTCATGAAACATTTCATCAAGCATACCGCTGCTAGCAAAGACAATCCCGCATTATTGATATATGATAATCATGAGTCACACTTATCCATAGAAACTTTGGATTTGGCTAAGAATTCAGGAGTGACTATTCTCACATTGCATCCACACACAACTGCAAAAATACAGCCTCAGGATGTGGGGTTAAACGCCCCATTTAAAACTTTCTACAACAGTGCCATCGACCCTTGGATGGTGCGGCACCCTGGAAAATCGATAACAATTTATAACATTGCTGAATGCGTAGGGATTGCATATGCTCGAGCAATGACTCCGGTTAATATAACATCAGCTTTTAGGAAATGTGGCATATTTCCATTCGACCCACACGTATTTTCGGATATTGACTTTATGCCCGCGGACGTGACCGATAGGCCAGAACCTGAGCCTCAATACCCAGACATACCCACAAATGAACAGAATACTGTAATTGATAGGCCAGAACCTGAATCCCAATTTCCAGAAATACCCTCTAAAGAACAACATATTGCTGACACTGTATCTTTGAAGTCTGATGATACATTTTGTGAGGAAGAACCAGAAAGTCCATCACTAATAGAAACCACCGAAAACATTACTGAAGCCAATCCTTTAGACAAATCTTCAGCAGACCCTAACAAAGAAGTCGTTTCCAGTTCACCAATATCAAAAATGCAAAAGATCTCTTTTATTTCACCAAAGCAATTTATGCCGCCTCTTAAAGCTGGCCCACGGACGGAAAACAGAAAATTGAGAAAAAGAGGAAGAAGCCGAATTGTAACTGATACCCCAGAAAAAAATGAAATTATGGAAAATAAAAGAAGACTTAACGAAAAGAAACCCAAAAAAAAAGTTAAACGAGATGTGATTCCCAAAACAGGTGCCCTCAAGAAGATAAAAAACAACAAGCGTAAAAATGTTGATATAACTCCATCTACTTCCGAAGATGAGCTTGAAATAGTGCCTGAATTGAGTGATACTGACGTTAGTGGGATCGACGAAAGCGATGAAGAAGAGGTCTAAGTAATAAATGGAAATTTTGCTAAATTAACCCGTAAACCGGCAATTGATGATTACGTTTTAACGCTTTTTAATGTTAAAAATGTCAAAGTTTACTATGTAGCTAAGATTATTCAAGTGAACGACAATGACGACTATGATGTTTCATTCTTGCGACTGCTTAACAAGCAAAATATGAAATTCCGAATGCCTTTGGAACCTGATTTGGCAATTGTTAATTTAAAAGAAATCAAAATGATTTTACCGTCGCCGAAAATTAATGGAACAGAAAGTCGTACCTCGACATTATGTTTCCCGGTTTATGTTGCACCTACTATTCACTTACGTTGACCTTTGATGTTTTTTAAATTGCTTAAACTTTTTTTTAATTTGTTTCCTTGGAGCATTGTCACTTTTAAGTTTTAATTTTTTTAAATGTTTGTTTTCTTCAAAGAATATCTTTTATATTTGAGTCGTCTAGTTTCAAAACCCGCTAAAATGCTCCTGCAACTAATTTCTGTTTATATCTCTATATGATGCTACTGCAACTTTCTCATCATACTGTTCAATCATTTTCGATCATAATACGCTAAAAGACTACTAAACTAGCACTTAAAATTCGATTTGTGTTACAAACTCCGCCAAAACGCCGTCTGTTTCTTTCAAAACCCTCCAAAAGTTGATTGACCAATGGCAGCACGGTATTCTAGTCACGTGACTGCGAAATCAGTATGGCGATTTTTTCAAAACGTGCTTAAGGTTGCTGCGGTTTTTTATTGTTTTTGATCCAAAATAATGGAAGATTTAGCTCAGTTCGTGGAAAAATGTAACCCTAAAGACGCAAGAAAGAAACCAAGTAATGAAATAGCCTGGAAACGCACCAAGGAGCGCCAAAAACGGTAAGAGAATTTTGTCAACAAACTACTTTTTAAGGGGCTTCGAAGGTGTTATGCCAAATAAACCATTTAGTTTTCGTTGATTGTTGTTGTTGATACTATTAAGTGTTGGTGATCACTAGTGGGATTATATAAACTTCACTAGCTTTATGCCTTTAGACGAATTTAATTATAAAGGTAATAAATAATAAAGTATTCTGATATTCTATCATTTCATTAGTAAACAATAATATGTTTCCATGGAAACGTCATACGACACGTCCATAGACATGACAAAAGGTATGTTACTTTTTACCCGAGTGCAGGAGGGTAATGTGTTTCGAGAGTATGTATGTATGTTTGTATCCCTGTACAGTCAGTGTAGTAAATAAATAAATATTGTGGGATGTCCAGGATTTGATAATTTACTTGTTTGGTTAGGCCTTTTGACGAATACAATTATCTATACTTATAATAAATCTGTAGAGAGGTCAATTCTGTACATGAAATATATTTTCAAAATAACTATCAGGGCGTGATTAGTGATCGATACTTGGTTACGCGGATGTACGCNTGTAATACCAAGTCCAGGCCAGGAAATCTTTAACGTTTTACATAAATATATTGACTTGGTCATCGCATGAAAACACGTGTAAATAAAATTATTTAGTGCGATGGCCAAGTCAATATATTTATGTAAAACGTTAAAGATTTCCTGGCCTGGACTTGGTATTACATGGATCTCACAACTTTTTACCGTAGAACAACTGAGTTGCGAGACTTGGTTTTTTTGACATCTATATTATTTGTTCGGCATGTTATTTGTTTTTAGGTGGAATCTAGCAAAACTAGTGGCGCTGGAGTGGAAGACTTGCATGTCCCGACATTGTGGTATTACCAACATTTGGGTTTTCTGCACGAAACAAACCCGACATCCGAAATGGTTGACAACTTTGAAACAAATACTAAGAATCAATCTATTGAGGTAAGCATTAAATATTCAGAACATTAATCATTCTATCTTGAAAATTAACACGCCCTTGATTGTTAAAATATTCTGTAAATATTTGCCTAACAGAATTACCATCTGCAGTGCGTTGCCTTTCTGTTCTATTAACACTCACAGTGTTGTCATTTTGTCGCCAATCTCCCGGCCGGTAGGTGTATTTTTCAGTGTCCTCCAAATCGACACAGTTCCTTGTCATGTAGTTGCAAGACTTTTTCCTCAAATAATTGTGTAATGCGCATGAAGCCATTACCACTTTTGGTACATTTTTGACATTAATTTGTATAGGTTTTTTAAATACTCTAAAACGTTCGGCTAAAATACCGAATGCATTTTCGACAATTCTTCTAGCCCTGCATAATCTATAGTTATAAATTCTTTTGTCATGTGTCAAATTTCTCTGTGGGTAGGGTTTTAAAAGGTTTTCATTAATAGCGAATGCGTTATCTGCAACAAAACAATATGGCGCAATAAGATCCGATGTAGGCAAGGCAGAAGGTGTTGGTAAATGTAATTGATTATTCACTAATTTTTCATAAAAAACTGTATGTTTAAATACTCCGCCATCAGAAACACTGCCATTTGCGCCTGCATTCACGTAAATAAATTCGTAATTGGCATTTACGATACCAAGTAAAACTACACTGAATGTTCCTTTGTAGTTGTAATATAATGAACCAGACTGTGGTGGCTTTTCGATGATGATGTGCTTGCCATCAATGGCACCCAAGCAATGACTGAACTGCCACTTCCTTTCAAAATCTGTTGCTATTTGTAGCCAAGCATCTTCTGTTTCAGGAACCTGCAACAAAAAAGGAAAAATCTTCAATTAAACGACAAAGTGCTATCTTTAAGAAACAAGAAGAGCTATTAGAGTCTGCCAAACAGTTAGTGAATGCCAATAGCTCATCGGAATTGACCTCAGCAGATGCTTTTGGACACTCTGTGGCCTCCCAGCTTAAGGAGCTACCAAAAATGCAAAGACTCATTTGTGAGAAATTAATTGGAGAACTGTTTTTTTTATGCAAAATTAGGAGAACTTAGCTTAGAAACTTCAATATCCATAAATTCACGTTACTACTTAACCCAAACACATAACAGGCCGGTACTACAATATCAGTTGCACACACCACAACAGTCTGTATCATCAATGCAACCGTCGCTATACCAACAATCACCATCGCCATCACCACAGCATTCACATCCATCTCTATCGCCATCACCACAGCAGACACATTCATCTCAATACCAACCATCACCACAGCATTCACATCCATCTCAGTACCAACCATCACCACAGAATTCACATCTATCTGAATACCAACCATCACCATCGCCATCACCACAGCATTCATATCCATCACCATCGCCATCACCACAGCAGTCACATCCATCTCAATACCAACCATCACCACAGCATTCACATCTATCTCAATACCAACCATCACCATCGCCATCATCACTGCATTCACATCCATCTCAATACCAACCATCACCATCGCCATCACCACAGCATTCACATCCATCTCAATACCAACCATCACCACAGCATTCACATCTATCTCAATACCAACCATCACCATCGCCATCATCACTGCATTCACATCCATCTCAATACCAACCATCACCATCGCCATCACCACCAGCATTCACATCCAACTCAATACCAATCATCACTCACATCCGCTCACACACGTCCTCCTCTGCCCCAAACACTTATAGATGTGTGACGCGCCCCAGGACGCATCGACAGCCCTAGCACCGAGCGCGGAGATTTTGACAACCCTACGGCTGCGCGGCCGCACGCCGCACGGACCGAGCTAATATAAGAGACGGCGGCGACCGCGGGCGCCTAGCATTCGCTCGGGAGCCATTGTAACAGCCAGACGTTCGCGCGCGCGTCTATCATTCCCTCGGCTGCATTGCAAAGAGTCCCTAGCGAATAGCTATCCACATTGCTCCCTACTAACCCTAACTGTTCGACTCTGGCTTGATCCGATACCTCGTCATTAATCCGCGGCTTGCCATAAAGCGTCGTGTCGAGACGTTCTATCGTTGATAGCCAACCGGTTCTCGTCCTTACCGAGTAGTGCATGAGATACTCATCCCGAACCTGCGGTAGCAATCCTGCTGCCACCCTTCCTGAACTTCACACCCCCTCGCCCCGTAGGTCCAACGCCTTTCCCCAGTGGTCGCGCTCACTATTGAGGCTTCGGTCTCTGGCTCGAGCTAATCGGACCACATCCTACCCCCCTAGTTATAAGTATCCAGACTAACACTCGATAAACCTCGCACAGGGCGCCGCCCCTCTCGCGGATACGAAAGCTAGCTAACGGGACGCGAACCGGGCGCGTCGTTATTCCTCTTGTTGTAATTAGTAAATTGTGATATAACTTGTAAAGTACTTGTAAACTTGCTCATTATTAAACGATAGCGATTTAGAGTCAGTGAAACTAGAATAAGTAAACTATTGTGGAACCTAGATTATAAAGTGCCATTGTGTTATTGATTGTGCGTTTCCTTGGTCAAATATCCCTGTAGGCATCCTGGATAGGTACACATCCCTCATCGCAGAAGGCGAACTGGGACTTAGTACTAAACAGCGGGGTGTCAGACTGAGCTAGCTNATTATTATCATTTTTTTAACATCTTTTATTCATATTTTTTCCCAACAACAATGTACTTTTATAAAAAGGGAAACCTTTCATTGGCTATACTATCAGTCTAAATCTTATAACTAATATTTTCAATGTATCGCTGTTGGTTTCTATAAAATAAATAAATAAATAAATAAATAAATAAATAAATAAATAAGGCTAGCGCATTTAATTAACATTTCTGAGGTGTACCCTGGTACAGATGGTGTCACTCGCGTAGCGATGGTTAGGACCAAATATGGTAACTTTAAACGTCCTGTCGTGAAGTTGTACCCAGTACCTACGCAATAATATAATTTATTTTAACGCATTTAATTGTTTATTGTTAAGTTATTAGACTCGAGGTCTGAGTTCTTTTGATTTATTTATTTTTTCTTTGAATTTACACCGTTGCATTGCAAGGATTGCAACGTATTAAGTTCACATTAGTAAGTTTTTTGAAAGTTTCTGCGAACTTCCAAGGCGGGGAGTATGGTTACGCGGATGTACGCTTAACTTTAGTTTTATTTTTAATTCCCAAATAGTTTTGTCTGCAGGTAGAAAACTGTTTGGTTTCCACATCTCTGTGGTCATTCTTGGCGTTTCTGAACGTCAAGCTTTGACACACTTCACCGTAAGAACTTAAACGCAACGCACATCTTCGCAGTTTCGCGAGTGAAAAAACCGCACTTTTATCTCCCGCAAATCGCATCATAACGCACAACGCATACGCAGCAAACGCATCTCCGCATTCAAAGCCCAAATTGCTCGTGACCTGAACCCCCTGCAGGGGAAGTGAAGCCGATCCATCTTCATCCCGGAGTGTCCCGGTGCCAGCAGTGGTCGAGCTGACGGAAGGGGACCCGAGATTGGCTCAGAGGTTAGTGGGACCAACTATTTCTCCTCTGCAGGCAAAATCATTTGGGAAACGTAATTTGGACTTCCGATTAAGATCCCGCCTGGTGTGGCTATTTACACGCCACACCAATACTGATGCCAAAAATGCAATCAGTAAAATTTTTGTCTGTCTGTCTGTCTGTCTGTCCGTCTGTATGTTCCTTATAGAAACCAAAAGTACTAGACGGATTTGAACAAAACTTGGTACAATTATTCTTCATACTCCTGGGCAGGTTATAGTATACTTAGGAATTCCCGTGGGAACGGGAATTATCGGAAAAAAGCTTTTGTATGAAAAATCTAAAGCGCTTAAGTTAGACACTTGAAATTTGGCATGCAGGTATCTTAGTAAATTTAGAGCTTAGTTACAACAGGATATTGCAAAATTCCCACGGGAACGGGAGTTAGCGGGAAAAACATTTGTATGAAAAATCTAAACCGCTTAAGTTAGACGCTTGAAATTTGGCATGCAGGTATCTTAGTAAACTTAGAGCTTAGTTACAACAGGATATTGCAAAATTCCCACGGGAACGGGAGTTAGCGGGAAAAAACATTTGTATGAAAAAATCTAAACCACGTAAGATAGATGAAGAGGGTAAAACGGGATGCACGCATACGAAGTCGCGGGCGGCCGCTAGTTTTAATATAAAATACTTATACCTACCTTTAATTTGGGTTTTTGGGCAAATCGTCGGGCATTTTTTGTATTTCTAAAATTGGAAGTGTTTAACAATGAACATCCCAGACGTGTGACGGAAGGGTATATACGTAGTTTTATTTCAACTAGATGTTTTATCTCATTTTATCTACATAGTTAAATCTCATATTGTTTTCAGGTACGAAGCCAAAAGTCTGCCAAAATTTCAAACGTGCGCACATAACCAAAAGTCTTTTAGATGCACAATACTAACATCCCAAGACATCAGAAGATTTCATCGAAACTTTTACAAGTGTAGTACAAAAATAACGCAAGATTCATTTATATTAAAATATTGCAATGTTAAAACAAGCAAAAAACAAAAAACCAATAGCAAGAGGCAGATTGCCACAAAATACCACATTATTAATAATCGAGGACAAATGATACCGGTTTGCCAAAAAACATTTCTTGATGCACTTATGATAAAGAAAGATAGAGTAAAGGGTGTTCTGAGCAGATTTTACAAAAGTGGCGGAAATCATCCCACAGAAAAAAGAGGCGGTGATCATAGAAGCGCAAGGTATGAAGCAAAGAACTTGTCTGTTCAATGGTTCATTGAAAAGTTTAAAGGACAAGAAAGTCATTATTGTCGGTCCAAAACGCAAAGATTGTACCTACCATCCGGCCTTAACATACGCAAAATGTGGCGTATGTACAACAACGAGCGCGAGAATGATTTGAAAGTGAAGCAAGGCTTTTTTCGCAAAATATTCAACTCTAACTACAATATTGGTTTTAAAAGTCCAAGAACTGATGTTTGCTCCACCTGCATATCTTTAGAAGAGATAATAAAAAATGAAAACAATCCCGTTAAAAAACTAGAAGCGATGACTCAGAAAAGAATTCACCGATTAAAATATAAAGCTTTTTATTCCATTTTGCAAAAGGAGGACAAATCCATGAAAACAATAACCTTTGACTGTCAGAAAAATCAAGCCCTACCCAAGGTTCCAGACCAGTCTGCGTATTACAGCCGACAATTTAGTTTTTACCATTTCGCAATAGTTGAAGGAAGTTCGAAGGCCAAGCTTGATAAAAAAAATGTTCATTCATATTACTGGAATGAAACGATTCACAGCAAGGGAGGAAATGAAATAATAAGTGCTGTGTACCATTTCTTACAGAACACCACTTTTGACGAGGAAATTAAAACTCTACGTGTAGTTTGTGATGGATGTTCAGGACAGAACAAAAACACCGGGATGATAACCATGTTAGGAAAGTGGTTGTATTCTGAAGCTCCGAGACATGTAAAAAAAGTTGAACTGATTTTTCCCGTTGTTGGACATTCGTTTATCCCGCCAGATCGTGTATTTGCGAAAATAGAGAAGACCTTAAAGAAAAAAGAGGTCGTCACGTGTCCTTCAGAGTACGTGAATGTGCTGAAAGAACATGGAACTGTCATTGACCTTTCATGCATTCCCGTGTTAAACTGGAAAAAGAGTTACGAAACTATAATTAAACCAACCACTGCCTGGCATTTTCCATTCATGAAGTCAAAACGTTTCTTTCTAACTCGCACTAAAACTGAAAATATTTTTGTTCAAGGAGAAGTGGCATACAAATCTGAAATCAACCTTAAGAAAGTAGTTACAAAAAAGAACAAAAAAATTACAATGATTTCACCTGAAATTGTTGAGCCTAATTCTATAACACCGAAGAAATCCAAAGTCGTCGACGTCACTAAACTTCTTCAAAAACACTTTGGCACTGACTGGAGGATTTTACCTGATTTGGAATTTTATAAAAATATTGAGGAACGATTGCAAGGTCTGGATTTGAACAGGTTTGGTGACGTCCCGGAGACACTTGGCGATGACGAGGACCACCTGTGTGAACATGGTTTTGAAGATGTTTTCAATTGTATTTAATTTATTAAAGTTTATTTGCATGCTATAATTTAATTGTTTGTTTTTTTTAAGAACTCGATAAAATTTTATTAATCTAATAACCTAATCAATAAGTCCAATAGCTTTGAATATTATAGAATGGACGAACTAATACGGAAAACTATTTATTTTATCATTATTTGGTATAAACTTAATATTAAACTTTATTGTAGAACGCCATCCATGCATTACAATTTGTTCATAACAAATCCCGCTAAAATACAACATGTTCGTTTCAAATCCCATCAAAACCGAATGTTCGTAACAAAGTACGCCATAATGAAAATAATTTCCACTATAATTCAAATTATATTTAATATAAAGATGAATAGCAATTACTGTTAGTATTGCCAGATGACAATAATAATTCGTATCATATATTTTTTTGCCTAAGGCAAAGCTATATGGATAAGCGGTTTTTTTCAATTTCTCGAAATTTTATCAAAATCGTTTTAGCGGGATTTGAAACTAGACGCCTCATTTGTTGATTGGTCTAGGGTAGTGTCCGACCGAAGCTTCGGCTTCGGCTTCGGCCACCTTCGGCCAAAAAGTGCACCTTCGGCAAAACAAAGGTTTCGCCGAAGGTCCGAGCGACTGCCGACATTAAACGAACTGTTACGAATGTCATGAGGCGGCGGGGAGTCACTGTCAAAATATCACATTGCATGCTTCAAAACAAGTTCGTACGTGTTTTTAAACTAGTGTTTTGTTTTGAATTTGTGCTTATCTTTTAAATTGTGATAGATTAGTGTTGATTTACAAGTGAACAAGTGAAAAGGACAATCCTCACGTAAGTATTTGTTTAGTATTTAGTAAGAAATCAATAGGTACCTATTTTGTATACGGTAGTTATTATGAGTTAATAGAAATTTTCTATTAGTAACGACTTAATGATATACATATTTAGTAAATGAATGAATTAGGATCGTTCATGTTTTTCTCATTAATGTTTTGAGTTTTTATTTTAAAACTTAATATCATTTCTAGTGTATATTAGGTTTATTACACTCAAAAACTTAGGTACTTACACACGCGATATCCTCCGTGTTTAGGGCTTTGGAGGAGCTGAGGAGCTTTAACATAGGTTTGGATTTGTATGTTATACTCTCATAGGTAATTATTATAATTTCTATTGGATATAGTTTCTTAGGAAATGTTTATTTTTTTGTTAGAATCATTTCATAGTTCCAAATTAATAAATTAGATTTCCAATTGAAAATTAGCTGTATAAAGACTAGGTATTTACTGTTTGAGTTTTAATTTATTGTCGTATTCATATTGTATATGCAGTGTTGGGCTTAGTTTGGAGCTTAATGAATGTAGTTGAAGAAACAAATAGGTATTTATTATATTTTTTTAATTATTTCAGGTACGTGATGGCATCTACGGGTCCTATATGGGAATACTTTACAAAAAACAATGACATTGATAAAGCAACTTGTAAAATATGTAACAAGTCTTTGTCTCTTGGTAGCACCTTACCAAAAAAACAAACAACAACTAATATTAAAAATCATTTGGCAAAACTTCATGAAAATGAATGGGCAGCTTATTATAAGAAAAATGAAAATCGCCAGAGCTTGATGAAAAAAAAGTCGGAGTCTTCTGGCCCTTCGCAAATTAAAAAGAAAAAAAATCAATCTCAAACTACTTTATAAGAAATCATTGAAAAAAAAATTGCGCCGCCGTGGCCTGATAATCACCCTATATCATCACGTATTGATAAGAGTATTATGGATCTCATTATCGTCGACATGCTGCCATACAACCTTGTTGAAGGAGAAGCATTTCAAAGGCTCCATCTGAATGACCCTGACACTACGTTCAGGTATAGGAAAAAGTCTGAGAAATACTTCAGAACGACTTTAATGCCAGAAACGTACGAAAAAGTAAAAGGTAAAGTCATACTTCTCCTACAAAAAGCTGAATGGGTCAGCTTTACTACTGATATTTGGAGTAATCCAGCAAAGACCTGTTCGTTGCTAAGTTGTACAGCCCACTTTATTAATGGCTCAAAAAGAGAAAAAGTTATACTGGCAGCTAGTGTCCTGGAAGAAGATCATACAGGGCAGCATATTTCAGCGAAACTTAACGAAATTATTGCTGAATTTAATTTAACAAATAAAGTTCACATGGTTATCCGCGACAATGCTTACAATATGCAGGCGGCTATGCGTTGTGGTAACTTTCTGTCTATTGGGTGCGTAGCTCATACGCTCCAGCTTGTTATTCATGATGTCATATTCAAAGACGCTACTTCTATGAATCTGATTAAGAAATGTCGCAAAGTCGTTGGTCATTTTAAAAGAAGCGAACAAGCTTCTCGATATTTAGAAAGGTTTCTAGAAACATGCAGCTTACCCAGACACGTTTTAATTCAAGATATCGAAACCCGGTGGAACAGCACTTATTTAATGTTAGAAAGACTCTTAGAACAAAAAAATGCAATCAACTTATATATGGCAGAACGCGGTGGAATAGAAATCCCAACTGCAGAAGAATGGGAACAAATAGGCTATTATATAGCAATACTTAGGTGCTTTTATCAAGCCACCCTTGATATTTCGAGCGATTCTTCTTCGATATCTTTGATAATACCATTGATCGTCATGCTTAATTCAAAGATGACTACAAAAGATGAAGATCCTGAAAAAGTAACACTGCTGAAGATCCAGTTACGTGATTCAATTCACAGGAGAATAGTCCTCATTTAATGATTGCCACTCTAGTAGATCCCCGATTTAAATCGAAGTATTTGACCAACGATGAAACTGAAATTACAAAGACTGAAATATTATCATTTTTACGACAAACAGGGTCTCAGTCACGATCAGCAGCTTTTATGGATATAGATGTTGATGAACCTAGACCTTCTTGTTCAAATTCGGATCCAGCTAACGAAGGGGTATTCACAAAAAAAGAGATGATGACTTGTGGGATTCGCATGATAATTTTGTAACATCTGCCACAATTGCAAGTGAAAATTAGTTGGGTTTGGATCAACCTGGTCCCCCTTTTGAAGAGCATCTTACATGTTTTTTAAAAGAACCATTGCTTCTGAGGAATGCTGACATATATGAATATTGGTCTTCTTGTCCGTATAGTTGTCTACGTCCAATTGCAATTAAATATTTATCTGCTCCTCCCAGCAGTGTCCCTAGTGAGCAATTGTTCAGTGCTGCAGGACAAATATATGCGGACAGACGATCTAACTTGATTGGTGAAAATGTATACAGGGTGACTGGAACTCAACCCGCCATAGCTAATACGCGTATAGAGGAGGTCATTTGCTAATTATTGAACCATACTTTCTATGTCTAAAGTTTTATAGTTTAGGAGATATGTCAATTTTTATACTTTTTTCAGATTTTTCCGAAATTTGACCTAAAAACTGCTTAAATTTTTTTTCTCGCGTAATTTCAACAGTTTTTTTTATTAGATATTAATATCGAATATGTCTTTATTAAAATAAAATAGATTTCGGATCCAGATAATGATTGAATAAATAGTTACGAGCCGCCAAAGTCTAAGAAAAGTACAAACCACGAAAAAAAATTGTACTTCGAATTCGATTTAAAAAAAACTAATGGTGATAATGGATTGCCAATAATCTTAAAAATATCTCTAACTTCTCTTCTTTCCAATGATATATCACACGTTGTAATTAGATGTTGAAATTTGTCAAAAATTCTAAGTTTATGGAAGAAAATGGAGTATATAGCAAACCGGTTACTACGTGCCTATCGCGCCGGCATCACGCTACGCTACCCGATATGGGCATAGCTCGAATCCCGCGCGAGCTACACCCCGCGCGCCGCGCCCCGCTAACGGTTACAGCGCTCTAGAATTTTCGATCGGCGTCCCGCCCATAGCCGCGACGCATCGATCGCCAGTACGCGTTCGCGCTCCGCACGTTACACGCGCGCGCGCTGCTCATATCTGGCGCCCAACGTAAAATATGTATAAGTGACCTACAGTGACAGTGTAAAAGTTATTCGTTCTCCGCAATGCACACAAGAAGCCGAAACGCGTGTGACAGAGAGAATGCGGCGCCGAATCCCGCATTTCCCAGCCCTCTGTCGCCCACGCCGCCGACGCAGGATCGCGATGAACACGAAGTTCCAACAAGCCGCGATACGACCTACGTTCCCGCTTCTCACTTTTCTACTGAAAACGTAGCCAGCATAATAGAATCATTGCAAAGATCGCAGACGGAAGCATTCAAAGACCTCCTGTTATCTGTGACACGAATTAACACGTCGACACCGGCCCCAGGGGAAGGCACCCTGGCCCGCTGTAAGTCACAATTTTCCGGCCACCCGAACGAATCGGTAGAAGCGTTTATAGACGCCGTCGAGGCGTACAGCGACTGTGCTCAAGTGTCCAGCACTAACATCGTTCGCGGCCTCGCATTTCTCTTCAGTGGTGATGCTGCTACGTGGTGGCTTGGCATCAAGAACACCATCACATCGTGGGACGAGGCCAAAGAGAACCTGATAAGTGCCTTCGGTGACCGCCGCCCGCCACACCGCATTTACCTACAGCTATTCGCGAGCCCGCAGATGCACAATGAAAACACGGACACATTCATAGCGCGCAGCCGTGCCCTTCTATCGAAAATATCGGATAGAGACGTCTCGGAGAAGGCCAGGCTAGACATGGTGTACGGCCTCCTACACACTAAAATCCGGCAGAGACTACGCCGTGAAGAATTTGCCACTTTTCAAGACCTACTACGTCATGCGCGCAATATAGAAGACAGCCAGGGCGAGGCAGATACGTCGAGAGGTACTCCGACGCCGCGCACGGCACCCCGCGCGAGCACAACATACGCCGGTCCCCGAGCGCCCACTTATACGGCGCCGGAATCCGCCATACGTGCCCCGCAACCGCCGCCTGCCGCCGCCGCCAGCCGCTATCCGGCCCCCGCAGCCGCCGCCACCCGGGCGCCGCCGGCCGTCACGTACGCCGCCGCCCGCCAGCCGCCGCCGCCCCCGCCGCCGTCGTCCCCGCCGCCGCAACCATCACCTGACGCCGCCGCCGCCCCCGCCGCGAGAAAGTCGCGTCCCACATGCACGTACTGCAAAAGGTTTGGACACACCCGCGATCAATGCCGTAAGTTGCAGAGCCAAGGTCAGTCCCAATTCCCTACTAACTATTCAGTGCGTGATAACGGTGATAACTCGTTGCGTGATAAAAGTGAGCCATTCTTTAGTGTCGAATCCCGGTCGTTTTCGCGTAAAGTGCGTAATCAGTGTTCGAAACCAATTCGTAACTTAAACTCTAAAGACTCTAACCATAAAACTACAAAGAAAACGACTCGTCCATCAAATAATAGTAACTCGAAAATACCTACTAATTGTAGTGATCAAAGTTCCTACTCGTGTCCCGCTTCCGATGTGCAAAATCATTCTATTTCACAGAGTTCAAAAACGCGATTAAATACATTATTTGATGAACGAAGTCGCAATAACATTCAGTGTAATAGCGATAGTTACAATGCTCAATCTTTTAAAAGTTCGATTACTCCAGAAAAATGTAATTTTTCTCACTCTTGTAAAGATAAACAAGATGCTAAGAGTAACAATAGTATGCCACAATGTAATACGAATCAACATGTTCAATCCTTACCAATGTCTCGTAAGTGTAATTCCGAAAAACTTAATTTTTCGCTGCCATGTGATTGTCGTAATAATTTGTCACAATGTAATAGTAATCAGCATACTCAGTCCTTACAAACTTGTAAGTGCAATTTTGATAAAACCAAATTTAATTCTTGTCAATCCTGTGACAATCGAGATAACGTGTCACAGTGCAATAATGTTCAGTATACTCAATCCTTACAAGCTTGTAAGTGCCATTTTCATAAGACTAACTGTAATGTTTCTCAATCCTGTGTTAATACAAATAGTGTGTCACAGTGCAATAATGTGCAGTATAGTCCATCCTTACAAGTTGATTGTAAGTGCAATTATGTAAAATTTAATTCCACTGATTCTTGTGATTATAATAATTTTGTGTCACAATGCAACAATAGTCAGTGTCGCCAATCCTTACACAGTCGTTGTAAGTGCAATTTTGAAAATTCTAATTTTGTTTATTCTTGTGATAATTCTAGTAATAATGAGTCACAATGCAAAAATGATCAGAATAGTCAATCCTTACATAACTGTAAGCGGGACGCGAACCGGGCGCGTCGTTATTCCTCTTGTTGTAATTAGTAAATTGTGATATAACTTGTAAAGTACTTGTAAACTTGCTCATTATTAAACGATAGCGATTTAGAGTCAGTGAAACTAGAATAAGTAAACTATTGTGGAACCTAGATTATAAAGTGCCATTGTGTTATTGATTGTGCGTTTCCTTGGTCAAATATCCCTGTAGGCATCCTGGATAGGTACACATCCCTCATCGCAGAAGGCGAACTGGGACTTAGTACTAAACAGCGGGGTGTCAGACTGAGCTAGCTAAGACGCCCCGTTGCAGATGAACTACTACAGCATTCCATTGTACAACCACCTTCAAATAACATTCCTTCTGAGATAAGCCAGCAGAACGTTTTTAGAGGAAAAGGGACTGACATACATGAATATTTGATATTTAAAAAATAGAATTTGTACTTACTGCGGCTTCACTGTCACATTCAATAATTAACGAATAAATAAAAAAAATATGATTGAAATTATGTTAGTGTTATTTGATACCTATAAATTATACATACCTTCACATAGTTTTTGAGCACTGTATAGATTGCTTCACAGGTCTCTGGTATTATCTCTGATAGTAATTGTGATGATATACTAGTGCTGAATTTAAGTTCTCTGAATTCTCTACCAGACGCTAGAAATTTTAAAGTAGCCACCAATCTCTCTTCAGCACTCACAGCTTGTCGCATAACTGTATCGGATTTAGTTACATGTGGTTTCACAAGATCCAACAATTCAATAAATGCTTCGGAACTCATTCGAAGATATATACGAAAATCTTTATCATCGAGATCTTTAATGAGATTCATATGACTGTACTGTTGTCTGTTTCTGAGATAAAATTTTGCCCATTCTTTTCTTCTTTTTCGTTGGTTATGTAATGGCGATGTAGCAACGATAGTTGCCGCAACTAATGCAATTTTGGCCTGTTTTGATAGAATAGGCGGCATGTCGAGGAGACGTGTTCACGCAATGCTAGCACAATTAAGACTGGACGATTCGGAGTCTGGTGCGCTAGTCTGTTGTGTAGACCGCACCGTACGGTTCGTGGTCCGTTCCGAACCAAGTTCGATCGTCTGTGAATACTTTTAATAAGTAATTGATCAACAAGTAACTTTTTTCAATAAATCGGAAGCGGGAATGTGATCCACATCTTCAGCTCACAAACAAAGGTATGTAGCAATATATTTTTAAAAGAACATTTATTTCGTACAAAAGATTATGATAGTATTAAACATTTTTTTTACTACATGTTCGAATCTTGTGTGCTGTATTGCGTCTCGTATATGGTCGGGGCTATTCTCTGGCGGAACGGACGTAATACGGAGCACNTTTGGGCACACCCGCGATCAATGCCGTAAGTTGCAGAGCCAAGGTCAGTCCCAATTCCCTACTAACTGTTCAGTGCGTGATAACGGTGATAACTCGTTGCGTGACAAAAGTGAGCCATTCTTTAGTGTCGAATCCCGGTCGTTTTCGCGTAAAGTGCGTAATCAGTGTTCGAAACCAATTCGTAACCTAAACTCTAAAGACTCTAACCATAAAACTACAAAGAAAACGACTCGCCCATCAAATAATAGTAACTCGAAAATACCTACTAATTGTAGTGATCAAAGTTCCTACTCGTCTCCCGCTCCCTACGTGCATAATCATTCTATTTCACAGAGTTCAAAAACGCGATTAAATACATTATTTGATGAACGAAGTCGCAATAACATTCAGTGTAATAGCGATAGTTACAATGCTCAATCTTTTAAAAGTTCGATTACTCCAGAAAAATGTAATTTTTCTCACTCTTGTAAAGATAAACAAGATGCTAAGAGTAACAATAGTATGCCACAATGTAATACGAATCAACATGTTCAATCCTTACCAATGTCTCGTAAGTGTAATTCCGAAAAACTTAATTTTTCGCTGCCATGTGATTGTCGTAATAATTTGTCACAATGTAATAGTAATCAGCATACTCAGTCCTTACAAACTTGTAAGTGCAATTTTGATAAAACCAAATTTAATTCTTGTCAATCCTGTGACAATCGAGATAACGTGTCACAGTGCAATAATGTTCAGTATACTCAATCCTTACAAGCTTGTAAGTGCCATTTTCATAAGACTAACTGTAATGTTTCTCAATCCTGTGTTAATACAAATAGTGTGTCACAGTGCAATAATGAGCAGTATAGTCCATCCTTACAAGTTGATTGTAAGTGCAATTATGTAAAATTTAATTCCACTGATTAAAGCAATGTTAGCACATCTCGTGGAAGAGGACCACACATCATGGCCAGTAAAGCTACCGGTGATCCGCTTTGCCTTGAATAGTGCAAAGTGCCGCACTACAGGTACGTCACCAGCTTTTCTAACTTTCGGCAGAGAAATGCGGTCCCCCACAGAGGTCGTACACGACCTTCGTGCTATCTCAAACAAAGACAATTTCGTCCCACAAATTACCCCTTATCTCAGGACATTCCTGAAGTCACTGTCAGCTGTGCGAGAACGGGTGGAGATCCAACAGGATAAGGCTAAGCAGTACGCTGATTCTACGCGTCGTCCCTCAGATGCATTCCAGGTTGGTGACTTAGTTCTTTTAAAATCTCACCTCCTGAGTAAAGGCTCCAAAGACCTGACGGCCAAGTTCTTCCCGCGCCGTGATGGACCTTATCGCATAGCAGAGAAGGTTAGCCCTACTACTTACAACATCTCCAGTACCGACCAGCCTGACATTGTTATAGGGAGATATCATACACAAGATCTTACCCGTTACCAAGGTAGCGAAGCCGTCCCTCCGAAGCCCGTTATTCCTAAAAGGAAACGCGGAAGACCACGTAAGGTTTAGGGGGGGATGATGGTTGATGCTAGACCACGGACGAGGGCGTTTCCCTGGTCTAGAGGGGGAGCATATAGCAAACCGGTTACTACGTGCCTATCGCGCCGGCATCACGCTACGCTACCCGATATGGGCATAGCTCGAATCCCGCGCGAGCTACACCCCGCGCGCCGCGCCCCGCTAACGGTTACAGCGCTCTAGAATTTTCGATCGGCGTCCCGCCCATAGCCGCGACGCATCGATCGCCAGTACGCGTTCGCGCTCCGCACGTTACACGCGCGCGCGCTGCTCATAAGTAATAATACAAAAATTATCCATACAAAGTTGATTTTGAATTTTTTTTAAATCTTTTCTTCATAATGTGATTATTATTTTAAATTAATTTTTCAAAAAACACACAAAAATAGTTATGAAAAGGAGTATAGCAGAAAATATGAGATGTTTGAAGAAACTTTGTATGGATAATTTTTGTATTATTACTCCATTTTCTTCCATAAACTTTGAATTTTTAATAAATTTCAATATCTACTTACTACGTGTGATATATCATTGGAAAGAAGAGAAGGTAAAGATATTTTTAAGATCATTGGCAATCCATTATCACCATTAGTTTTTTTATAAATCGAATTCGAACTTGAATTTTTTATCGTGGTTTGTACTTTTGTTAAACTTTGGCGGCTCGTAACTAGTTATTCAATCATTATCTGGATCTGAAATTTATTTTATTTGACTAAAGGTTTATTCGATATTAGTATCAAATAAAAAAATCGGTTAAAATCATGCGAGAAAAAAAATTAAGCAGTTTTTAGGTCAAATTTCGGAAAAAGTATGAAAATTGACATATCTCCTAAACTATGAAACTTTAGTCATAGAAAGTAAGGTTCAATAATTAGCAAATGACCTCCTCTATACGCGTATTAGCTATGGCGGGTTCAGTTCCAGTCACCCTGTATAAATTATTAATTTTAGCATACAACATAAGGCTATTTAACTTTGATTACTAATATTTTCAATTAATACATAACATTACTATGTGATTTTTATTGTAATCAATGTAGCTCTAGTTAAAAAGTTTCTGAGAGAGAAGGTTAAGTACAGTCGCGGAATGAAAAGGTTCGTCACCTTAGTGTCGGTTTTCGCTTGCACTAGGTACTGTAAGAGTCAAACCTGCCAACATAACAGTGCAAGAAACAGTGCTGCTAACATTTAAATCTGGGGGCACAGCAGTGCCCCNTGCCCGAATATCTATAGACTGTGACAGCAAAAATATAGTATGCGCCATAAATGGCATAAATACTCATTATTTTTGTTTTATTTTCAGTCATATATTTAAATCTCTAAAAATCATTAACGTATGTCATTTTTCTTGTTATTAGCACACTTCTGATTAAAAATATTTAAAAAAAACCTTCTCCTGTAAAATTTGGTTTTTGTCGGTTGCGCTAAAATGGCGGTAAAGGCTCGCTTAATACGTGTAAATCAGCCTTTAGAGAGCTATTTCTGCAACAGACAGCCATTGAATTATATGGTTTTAGAAGACTGAAAAGTAAAAAGTACTTACTAACATTTTTCAATAAAATCTACACTACAACTTCCATTAGTCCCACGCTATTTACCTTCCATTAAGATCTTGAACAATAAAAATGTTCTCAAAGGAACACTTTAAAAACATCGACACCACAAACTACTCAAACGCTATTTGGAATTCAATAAATAAAACACCTAAAACAATACAAACAGTCTTCTGTTACGAAGAAAGAGGTTTCTTTAAGTTCTTTAATGGTTAGTGAATTGTTTGCATTCCATTATCAAGTTTGTAGAGTTGTTTATTGCGACCAATGATGCGTTTAAATAATGACGTTCAGTTGTTTTCAGTCTCGTATACAGTAGGCCTAAGATGCGCGTCGTGATAACTTTTATCGACGTCAATTTGTATAGGCAAAATCGATAAAATGGCGTGATAACCGCCTATCACGGCGCGCATCTTAGGCCTACTGGTGTGTATAGACTAGCCACTAGAGCATTGGTTCCCAAAGTGGGGGGCGCGGCCCCCAGTGGAGGTGCAAAGACCTTTAAAGGGGGGCGCGAGCCACCTGTGTACTTAAGTATAAAAAACCTGCGACCGCTGAGAGAATGCATTCCAGACTGCTCGATACGACCAATAAATAATCTTTACTGGAGGAGGGCGCGGAATTTTTTGTATGGTCACAAGGGGGCGCATCTAATAAGTTTGGGAACCAATGTACTAGAGCATTTACTTGTAACAAAACAACAAGCCGCTCTATGATATGTGTCGCACCCTTTCCCGAACCAAAAGTCGTACATGTTACCTGCATTGTACCATTCGTAAAAACGTTTCATCTATACTTCTATACAAATATTATAAATGCGAAAGTAACTCTGTCTGTCTGTCTGTCTAGCTTTCACGCCTAAACTACTGAACCGATTTTGATGAAATTTGGCATAGAGATAGTTTGAGTCCCGGAAAAGGACATAGAATAGTTTTTATTCCGGTTTTTGAAACAAGGACGCGCGCGATAATGTTTTTCAGAGACAGACAAAATTCCACGCGAAGCTGCTGGCGGAAAGCTAGTTATACATATATATATATAAATGCTCGAGAAAATGCTCCTATCTTGACTTACTTGTTTATTTTTAATGTATTGTTAATGTAGGTAATGCATGACATTACTTCGTTTACCGTCTGTCGGTCACGACCTTTCAACTCAGAAACAGTTAAAAGTATCGTGTTGTCTATCAGGTTAATTTGAAGCAGTTTGAAAACCAAGCTTTAAGTTAACGCGGTTTCATAATACTCTAAAGACCTACGTCAGTATTTTAATTTTCATTTACTTCCGTATTGTCTGTCGCCTACACTCTGTATAACAATTAAACGGTAAAAATTAAATTTTCATTTAAAAATGTGATGCTACGTATTCAGAAATCCAGTCCACATTCTGAAACTTCACATGTGTTTACTGGACTACGTAAAATGTAGTGCTCATTAACATTACCACTTATTGTCTCCCTGAAAATGGCAAAAGCTTTTTGTGAACAGAATGTGTTTCGGTAGAGGCATAAGTGAGGCATCATTGTTATTACAAATGTATTATATGCGACTGGAGATCCGTAGGAGAACCAAAGTGACTGACATAGCCCGCAGAATCGCTAAAATCAAGTGGCAGTTTGCGGGGCACATAACTCGTAGAGCTGATGGCCGCTGGGGCAGGAAAGTTCTTGAGTGGCGACCACGAGCCGGAAGATGTAGCGTGGGCAGACCACCCTCTAGGTGGTGGTGGTGATCCTATTTTTACTTTTAGAAAACTGCAGACTAATTATTGCGAACTCGATAGCTCAGTGGTAAGAGTGATTGCTTGTCAAGTTTGACCATATCAGTGTACCTACCATGAGTTTACGTTATGTGTGCTCGCTAGCGATTACGTCAAAAATCTCTATGAAGATTTTGTTTCTTGAAAGTAGCCGCTAGGGGCGCTGCACAATATGTCATACTAATTAATGTCATTTTTTTACGCAGTCGCTAGCGAGCACACCTGACGTAAACTCATGGTAAGCACACAGATCAGATATTATACGGGTTTTTGTTTACTGGTAACATTACCATCTCATGTTCGTTCGTTTGCTCGTTTCAGCCGAAAGATGTCCACTGCTGGACAAACGATTTCCAAAAAGACTACGCCGCTCGCATCCAGGCACCTCCCGCGACCTTCACCAAATCGTCTGTCCACCTAGTGAAAGGCCTGCCCACGCTACCATCTCATGTATTGTTAGTTAAATAGCATGTATTACCTTGACAGTGTAGTTTTAACTTGACATGCTATTGTCTTTACTAACATACAACCACTCACAATAAATAAATAAATAATAAATAAATAAATAAATCTTTGGACAATTTCACACAGCGCCAGCTAGCCCCAAATTAAGCAACTTAATGCTTGTGTTATGGGTGCTAGCTTAACGGATATACTAATTATATACTTTTTTTTTTTAAATACATAAATATTATAGATAGTCACACCCAGACCCGTCACAGAAATTAAAATTCATCATTTCAATTTCTGCCCGGCCGGGAATCGAACCCGGGACCTCTCGGCATAGTAGTCCGTTCTGAACCACTACACCAAACGGCCGACAATCCCAACTAATATTATAAATGCGAAAGTAACTCTGTCTGTCTGTCTGTCTGTCTGTCTGTCTGTCTGTCTGTCTCGCTTTCCCGCTTAAACCTCGCAACCGATTTTGATGAAATTTGGCATAGAGATAGTTTGAGTCCCGGGAAAGAACATAGGATAGTTTTTATCCCGGTTTTTGAAACAGGGACGCGCGCGATAAAGTTTTTCTGTGACAGACAAAATTCCACGCGGGCGAAGCCGCGGGCGGAAAGCTAGTTACTGAATAAACTATTTCTGTTTTCTCACCTGTCCGGAGGTGCGCGCGGCGTTCCCGTGGTGGATGAGCTTGAGCACCTCGTCGACGTTGTCCACCACCTTCTCCGTCAGCCCCACGATCTGCACCTGCTGCTTGCCGTCCTCTAACACGCGCAGCTTCGCCTTGTCAGCTAGCAGGTCGAACACCTGGGGAGGATACCACCACGATATCATCGCCATCTTCATCATCAGTGTGCTTACCATGAGTTTACGTTAGATGTGCTCGCTAGCGAGTACGTCAAATAAATCTATGAAGATTTTATTTCCTGAAAGTAGCCGCTAGGGGCGCTGCACAATATGCCATACATTTAAATGTCATTTTTTACGCAGTCGCTAGCGAGCACACCTAGCGTAAACTCATGGTAAGCACACAGTAGGCTTAGGATAGGAACCGAGATCGTTTATTGCGCCTTTCTATCGATTTTACGCAATAAGCCCATATATTCTGACGTCTAAAATCATAATAAATCTTTGGACAAATAATAATAAATCTTTGGACAATTTCACACAGCGCCAGCTAGCCCCAAATTAAGCAACTTAATGCTTGTGTTATGGGTGCTAGCTTAACGGATATACTAATTATATACTTTTTTTTTTTAAATACATAAATATTATAGATAGTCACACCCAGACCCGTCACAGAAATTAAAATTCATCATTTCAATTTCTGCCCGGCCGGGAATCGAACCCGGGACCTCTCGGCATAGTAGTCCGTTCTGAACCACTACACCAAACGGCCGACAATCCCAACTAATATTATAAATGCGAAAGTAACTCTGTCTGTCTGTCTGTCTGTCTGTCTGTCTGTCTGTCTGTCTGTCTGTCTGTCTGTCTGTTACGCTTTCCCGCTTAAACCTCGCAACCGATTTTGATGAAATTTGGCATAGAGATAGTTTGAGTCCCGGGAAAGAACATAGGATAGTTTTTATCCCGGTTTTTGAAACAGGGACGCGCGCGATAAAGTTTTTCTGTGACAGACAAAATTCCACGCGGGCGAAGCCGCGGGCGGAAAGCTAGTAAATCACATAAATCATTAATCGCAGGTAAGCAACAATAATCGCTAACGATAAATTAACGGTTATGTTTAATTACTATTCCCTCTTTGATTACGTATTACAGAGACTAAGATTATGTAATGTAAATATGTTTATGTAATCACAAATTATATGTATTTGCGAACCGTTCGTAGAGGTAGCTATATTTTCCTGGAATTCAAATTGTCTTATGTTGATTAAATTATTGTGTTCTCGCTAAGTTTAGACCTAAATCAATATTTGGTGTATGTGTACATTCTATTTGCTTTGGAATTAACTATGATTGTTCAAATAATGCATGGTTATACAGGATTATGGTTTGAAATCCGAGTTAATGCTACTTGCATATTGGCTATACATAGGTACACTCGTATTTACCTATATGGTTTTAAGTCAATCAATACGCCTTTAACGCGTTCTCGTTAGGTAAGAACTTAATATGTAGAAAATATTTATTGTACCTACCTATAGTCTTTTTCACCTAAGATGATCCGTATGACGTTTCGAGTTTGAAAGATTTAGAGATGTCACATAACTAAACCATAGCGATTTATCTATCGATTTTATTCGAAGAGTTAGTAAACCTAATTTTAGAGAAATATTTTGTATATGTGTTATTTAACAAAAAAACATGTTTTTTTAATTACAAATATTATTGTAACAATTTTTTATTGATAATATTCAAATTTCATGGTTCGTGTTCAAAAAAACGATTCCTAAAAAGTACTGGTTCTGTTTATTTAAATTAAAAACCATTAATTTATTTTCAATGCGTTTATTAAAGTCAATAAACGAAAAATATAGTTGATTTTTGTGATGTTTTTAATAACTAAGTATTTACTGCAATCGATTAATGAACCGCGGAAATAATCGATTTTATTATACAAGAAATACCCCAGCACTAAATCTATTCCGTTTCACACATTGCGTACATAAAATAAAATATATTTTTACATCGTATTTAATTAAAATATAATCAATAGACTCAGATTTTACTATATATTTCAAGACAAGTAGTTAATTTTTTTTTATTATATTGCTAATAAAATATCAATATTTTTTCAAAATATTCTGCATATGTAGTATGCGTAATATGGATAACCTTGAAGTGTCATACGGATCATCTTACGTGAAAAAGACTATAGGTTTCTGTATTTTTTATGGAATGATAGAGATGAAAGTTATTCGAAAATCTTTCAAGACCTTTTCATAATTGAACCGAAAACTTACTCATCAGTATGTGAAATCGTGACGCAACTCACAATTTCATTTTTCACAATTTTTGAAATCAATTCGTACAAACCTACTGTTTGATTTTAAATCACTTTAGTCCCATAGTCAGACAATATAACAATCTGTTCTATCAAGATACAAAATGTATCGTAGGATTTAAGATACAAATGTGTCTCGTAAACCGTCCAAAATACTGCTTTAGAGAAAGGTAGGGCAAGGGCGCAGCTGTCGACAAGGATCCGTTGAAATTGTACCATTTTTCTGCCTGAAACCAGATAGGATGTATGCTATACATACTGAGACAACATTTACATATATGGCAAAGGTACTATTTTTGAGTAATTAGCTGATGTTGTTCGTATTTTCGTAGTAAGTGTCTATGTCGTAGCAAGTAGATTACTACTCATTATTTTCGTAGCACTGCAGTCGTAGGCGTCGTAGCAATAATATGACTACGGTAATGGATGCTGATTGTTTGATTCATGGGCGGCGGCTTAGCTACGGCTTTCTACAATGGAGCCGTTTTTAGAGTTCCGTAGTCCTGACAAGGAACCCTTATTGATTTTTTATGACAGCGGCGAATAAATGAGCAGTATTATCGCTATACGTTCCCACCGCTGCAACTCCTGTGTAGCTAGGATCTACAGCTTAACCACCAATAAAAACCCAACCGGTCAAGTTTGTCCCATGGGAAAGTTAAACTGTCATTGGACCCGCAACGAAATTAATCAGAAGAACATATGAGGAGTTCGAAGTTAAGGTTCAATTTACCTCTATTGCAAAGCAGATGACAGGTGACAAGCAATGGTTTAGTAACTTTTCTCTTTATAAAACACTTGTCACTTTTTCCACAATATTTCATTTACACCACTCTACAATTTCTTCCTTATCGCCTAACGCAAACAAAGAAAATTGATCTGCGTACGAACAACTGCAAGGAAGTGTACATATTGAGATAGCAAACGATACATGAAGGCGGTTACCATACATGAAAGCGGTTACTACCGAGATCCTATTGCAACTTTGTTTACTGATACATGAGCATACAGGGAAAGGGGATCTAGTACTAGATCCAGGAAGTTTATGGAGTGGAAATTTATTGAGACATTATGTTTGAAATACTATATTAAACTAGCCCGTTAAAGTGGTTTCTCATGAGAATATGGTTCTTATAAATGAGAATATGGTTCGTTTAAATGAGAATTTGGTTGTCAAAGTCAAAGTCAAAATTTCTTTATTTGTTTAGACTAATAAATAGTTCTTACAAATCGTCATATGCTCTTAAGGAGCCTCTACATGTCTCATAATCTTTTTACCCTACCAGCGCTTCGAGACCAACATTTGGCAAGTGCTGAGAAGAAGCGCCGCAACAAACTCAGTCACCACTGTCTGCCGGTTAATATAAATAAATAGAAATAGTAGTAGTAGGTACATTCGATTCAGGAGGATTCAGGTTGAACCGGAATTTAAAGAACATCAGGATTATTAGAATTTTTAGCTAGCTGCAAAAAGCGGTATTGTTAAATTAAAAATTGGTGAACATTCATCCTTCATCTTTTTTCATTTTTAAGATCACTGACAACATTTTTTTAATTGTTAAAATTTTATAGCCAAGGAATCTTAAAATTCGTTCATACTTCATACAAACCATGTCTGCTCTAATCAAAGTGATTTAACTAGGAGCGGGTTCAACTTCGTAACTTCAAGAAAAATACACAAAATATAATTCAATTAGTTCAGGTTAGTGGATAGATCTAGTCGTAAAACTGAGCTTCAAAATTGAAGGATTGAGACAAATCCCACGGTAAGTGAATCACAACAAAGTAACCAGTGCTTAGGTTGATAATATCTTTATTACTTAGTCCAATACAAAACCCCTAAAAATAACACTTATAGCAAACCGGTTACTACGTGCCTATCGCGCCGGCATCACGCTACGCTGCCCGATATGGGCATAGCTCGAATCCCGCGCGAGCTACACCCCGCGCGCCGCGCCCCGCTAACGGTTACAGCGCTCTAGAATTTTCGATCGGCGTCCCGCCCATAGCCGCGACGCATCGATCGCCAGTACGCGTTCGCGCTCCGCACGTTACACGCGCGCGCGCTGCTCATATCTGGCGCCCAACGTAAAATATGTATAAGTGACCTACAGTGACAGTGTAAAAGTTATTCGTTCTCCGCAATGCATACAAGAAGCCGAAACGCGTGTGACAGAGAGAATGCGGCGCCGAATCCCGCATTTCCCAGCCCTCTGACGCCCACGCCGCCGACGCAGGATCGCGATGAACACGAAGTTCCAACAAGCCGCGATACGACCTACGTTCCCGCTTCTCACTTTTCTACTGAAAACGTAGCCAGCATAATAGAATCATTGCAAAGATCGCAGACGGAAGCATTCAAAGACCTCCTGTTATCTGTGACACGAATTAACACGTCGACACCGGCCCCAGGGGAAGGCACCCTGGCCCGCTGTAAGTCACAATTTTCCGGCCACCCGAACGAATCGGTAGAAGCGTTTATAGACGCCGTCGNGCTCATACATTTAAAATATTATTGAGAACTTAAGTCCTGTGCCTTTATGCTATTAAAAACCTAACGATTTTTCCCTGCCTTTTTCTATTTTTTCCCCCAATAGAAATAAAAATCTTGGAAATACGGGCTGGAAGCAGAATTGAAAAGTTTACGTATCAAAAATTACAAAATTACTTTTATTTTACATTATTGGAGCTTTGAATTCACATTGCCCCACTTCTAATAACAATCTTGAAGAGGAAAATAGTGTTGTGTAGCAATTAACGTTGGTTATCGATAACTTCCAATATTTCACTTTACGAAACAAATAATTTCCATAGCTAAGCTTGCTTCATTAATTTTATTCAAGGATTTATTTATACAGTATACGTAATAATACGTATAGAACAGATTGGAAAAATAAGGTTGGTAACAATAAATGAGTCAAAATTAAATTCATTAATAGTCGGAACTTAATCGTTAATCTTATCTAATAAAAAGCTTTTTAAGTTTAAAATAATCATACAGCCTGTACTTTGATTTTTGGCGCAGATCTGCGAGTTTTTTTTACTTTAGAGTATAGTTTAGTTGAGATAACATTTTAAGTCTCATTATGAAACCAAGCGGTTTCCACAAAATTATTCATAGTTGATTTTCCCCATCACTTCTATCGATAACTCAACTCAAGAACAACAGCACTCAAGATTTGCCGCGACAAGAGGCAAAACAACACGACCAAAACTAAGTTGGAGTATAATTTGTTCTGAGGTCACTGCTGGGACGGCGCGCGCATTGCTTAGGTGCTCGAACAAATTTACGACTCGAGAGAGTTACGGACTAAAGTTATAAATCCACTGAAAGCTACCTTTCACACAGACTTGCTGTAAAAAAAACATTTTATTTGCTGTTTTGAACATTTTCCAAGCCGTCACTAGTACCTTAATTCAAAATTCCAAGCAATTACTCATGAGTAAATTCAATAGTAAAATTAGATCTTTATCTCGATATCGATATTTTTTTCGGAAATAAAACGCGTAGTCCTCCCTATGTCATTAACTAGTAACTTTATCACTCCTTATCAAGTTAATTAGGTAATCTACAATTAGGCAAAAAAATATCTATACTAGGATACGAGACTTCGATTCAACTACATGATGTCAAGTGATGCGCAAAGGCTTCTTCCAAAGTCTTCCAGTCTGTGGTCGCCACTCGAGAGCCTTTCTGCCCCGACGGTCATGATTTCTTAGAGCTACTTACGAGTAGGTACGTGCCTCGCCCACATAATTTCCAAATATATACTCAACATCAAATAAATCGCACCTTCCGCGACGCGGACTTTAAAGATTTTCTTCTGACATAATCATGGTGCCCCAACAATATTGGTGTTATTTGAAAGCCCAATAAATATCGTTAAAGAAAAACACATTCAATTTATTAATCAATGATTAACATATACCATAAATGTGACTTGAAAAAATACCTCACTTTGGGCTCACCTCTGGGATCAATTAGACCATTTTTTATGGTTATAAAACCAAATAATGATCTCACGTGTCCTCTTTAACAGATGGATAGCGATTAATCTCAACTTAACAGTTTTATACCCATAAAAGTTGGCTCAAGCGTAACTACCTATTTTTTCAAGAAGTGACTCTGGATCCTTCTAAAGACACATTTTTATGGTAAAAACCTTTCCCATAGTGAAATCAAGTTTAGAACTAGGCTTTTAAATAGTGCCAATATTGATGGGAAGTGGGGATGCATACGTTTGAAAGTGCTTGTCGCGCGAGGTGCGATTTATTTGACGACGAGTGTAGAACCATCATCTTTAAAAATAGTACTTCTTCCAAAAAATAGTTAAACTTTTAGTGGAACACAGTCTTTTCCTCTCATTAAAGTTTGAATGTAGTCCTCTTTGCTTACGACTTTAAGAATCCCCGGCATAATTTAAAATTAATTAACATTCCTTTATGCTTAATGAAGTCAGAACTTCCGTGAGCAAATTGTTATAGGATTGATTAGTTTTTCCATTAAGTACACAAATTATATTTAAAACGGATACTGTATACATTTTAATTGAATTAAATGGAACCCCGTTAATCTACGAGTATGCTTTCCTTGTTTCGCAGAAGCGTCTTAATCAATTTTAATTATATTACAGCGGGAATAATCTTAAGGGTGTTATTTATTGAGTTACAATAATTATTATTACAAATAACTAAAGTTCAGAGTAATGAAAATTGTTTCCAATTAATCGTTAGCGATATTGTAGAATTAAATTACTGAACATTCCTACAATTGTATTGTAGATATTCAAGCTTTACTGTTAACCTAAATACCTACGTTGCCTAATTTTTAAATAAAATAGGTAATGTTTAAGGAAATAAAGGATAGGTACTAGGCCTATCTGCATACAATTTTTGCAAAAATAATTCTAAAGATTGTGAAATAGGGGCGACGGTGTTTCGAACAAGAAACCCAGCAGTGAAAATAAAAACGATAAAATACCATTTTAGTGCTCTTAGCAAAAAACCATAGTGAGTGACATGCTAGGCTTTCTGTGACAGATCGAAACTCATGAGGGCCAAGCCATGGACAGAAAATAGTATCTTAATGACTTTTGTATAAAGTTTAATGCATTATGTACCTATGCCATAACACGTCTAAAAATCTCCCTAGTTTTTATCCTGTGAAGATTTAAAATTGATTGGACTTCTTTTGCTTCATCATCATCATCATTTCAGCCACAGGACGTCCACTGCTGAACATAGGCCTCCCCCAATGACTTCTACATCGCACGGTTGGTAGCGGCCTGCATCCAACGCCTTCCTGCTATCTTTATCAGGTCGTCGGTCGACTTCTTTTGCTTAAATTTCATTAATAAATGAATGCCAGGAGTTTTAATAAAACGTTCAAACAAAAGCGGCACATTCACATTGTTTTTCATTAATTACGAATATGAGAACAGGTACCCACGCCCGCATTACACAATGTGTTGTGAATGTGCCATCAAAACAACAATTTAAACTCCACTCTGCTACCTGAATGAATGAAAGGCATTATTTTCGGCTTATAATAATGAAAAGCTTCAAAACTTCAGGATTTTCTTGTAGGGGAGATCGAGTAAGTTACAGGTAGAGGTGAGTTGTAACATTTTCGATTATAGTATAGGACAGGGTTTCCCAATTTTTTTTTACCAAGGAACCCTAATTGATTATACTTTTCCTAGCGCGGAACCCTACTTTGATAAATGGAAATTTAAATGAAAAACAATAAAGTTTTTATGCAATTATTTGTAAGCAAGTCGGTGCGCGCGAACAACGTCGGTCACGAAACGTGGGATAATATTTTTTACGGAACCCTTGCGGCCTTTCCACGGAACCCCAGGGTGCCGCGGACCACCTTTCGGGAACCGCTGGTATAGGAAACTTATTAATTAAAAAAATATATTAAATTATCATTTGTTAGCTCGAGTCTTGATCTAAAAACGCACACTGTTACGAGCTCGATAGTAGTAAATAAGTTCAAATAATCGACAATTTCACAACAACTCTCCTCTGTTACAACTTACCTCGGTCTCCCTTATAATTAATCTCAGGTAGTTTAAGACAAAGTAATATTAGTTATAAATTCGATTTCAATTTCTTTATTCAAGCCTTTGTGCTACGATCTCTCAAAATAATTAGCATTGTTTTCTGGCTTAGCAGCATGGAGATTCCAAAAAAATTAGAGCTCTATGAATAAACTAGGTACAGACTAATGTTTCAATGATTATACAGTTGTCATGATTATCTTTATTCATTTTTCAATAGCAAAAAAATGGTTCTCTAGGTTAAAATTGGAAAGGTGTTTTGATTCCATTAGTGCGGAATTATTTTCTTTATAATTTCATAACCATTGGATCTAACAAAAATATATTCTTCGAAATTAAAAGAAATCCGCAAACAGATTGGTCCCCCGTCTTCAGGCGCCATACTTTTTCATTAAATCCTCTTTATCAATAATCCCCGGCATCAATAGTATGACAGCACGTCAGTTTATACATTTTGTAGCAAAATAACCTGTATCACAACGTGATAAGACGCCAACGTATTTACCTAGAGTGCTGTCGTTTTTACCTCGTAACTGATATTCCAGAATCCGAGAAAATTATTCCAATACTCGATCTCGTTTCCATTTAAAAGGAATATTGTTGTCACGCGATGGCAGACATCTTCAGGAATGTTCGAGATTGTATTAGGATTCAGGACGACTTTTTATCAGTGACGTCACTAATTCTACCTTTTACGAATAAGAATACGAATAGCGAGAGCGAAAATTTAGTTTTTCATACCATATTTCTTTTATTACAACCCTCTTTTACGTTAAGCATATGTTCGATGTGGCGAAACCCAAGAAAAACTTACCTTATGCATTGGATATTGTTTTTATTTCAAAAACACTTGATTTATTTTTAATAATAATAAGTCAATTAAATAATTTTTGGATCGATCATAATTACTTTGTTCGTATCGATATTTTCATGTCAATACCTACATTTTAATGAAATAAAAAATACGATTTAAAAATACTCGCCGAATAACAAAAATTCGTCAACACATCACTAGTCTTAAGACTTAGCGCCGTACCTACCTGAGGGCTCGGTTAAGAACATATTTTATTGTGCTTGAAATATCTGGGTACGTATTGTTTTTCAAGAGTCATCATCAACAGCCCTTTACAGTCCACTGCTGGACTATGAGCCTCCTCCACTATAGTGGAGGGTTTTGCCATAATCTCCACGCTAGGCAGGCGGGTTGGAGATCGCAGTTTAAAAGATTGATGTTTTTCAGAGAGCGCTGCTGCCCATTCTCTGTTTGATGTGTAGTCCCTAAGTCGCCTCTTACGACACCCGCGGGAAGAGTAGGGGTTGGTGACAAATGTATTCTACTCTGCCGTCACCACACGGCTTTTCAAGAGTATACCGACATTAGTATACAATATCCCATTGCGAATCCTTGTGCTAGTATATTCATAATGTTCCAATAGATTTCTACCTATCAGTTTCGAATTTCAGTTGATCTTATAGTTATTCAAAAGTATATTTAGAAGTTCCCACTTACAGGTGGACAGATGACCTTTTATAGGTTGAAAGGCGATGTATGCTGGCCGCTATCAACCGGCCAATTGGAAATCATTAGGGGAGGCCTGTGTTCAGCAGTGGACGTCCAGTGGCTGAAAACGTGATGATATACTCGTACGTATGGTTCAGTAAAATAAATTTAGTAACAAGTAATATTACTACTTGGAAGTTGACTCTATGTAGAGATTAATATTATCGAAGAATACCTGGGAGCGTTGTAGTTAGTTTGTTGTTCATTATTTAATCCTGAAGACAAGCCAGGTGTGCACTTAGGAAAGCCTATGATGAGGTAATACTTATAAAAACATACAACATCAAGCTATTTTTTTTTTGGGTATTTATTGTGAAAATATTTATTAATACGTTTATTACACTAGCTACCTTCTCCACTATCTGTAGTAAGGTGATCGTGACGATCTAAAAACCATGGTCGGTATCCTGTGTATGCGGTCTGGTTGTGACGTTTTGGCCAAAGTATACCATATCCTAAAAGTAGCATAAGGGTTAATTAGGTAATTCTTATTTATAACTTACATTAATCTCTTTCTAAGCACATTAAACTAACTATACACTGTGGTTTCTTAATTTTGTTATAATAAGTACCATATTACAAAAACAATGTATAGACTGATGGACTGTACCTTCAGTTAATAACAAAACCAAGAAAACAATCAGTGGCCGCATAGTTAATTTCTACTCTATGGAACTCACTAACTAAGATTTGATTATTTTTACGATTGAATGCAACCAATCAATCTAGTTACATGGGGTTAAGTATTGGTATGCATTTCCAGAACCTTTTTTTCTTCTTGCTCGGTGCCTTTTCCTTAGGTTTCATATAACAAGAAAAAAGAGGTTCGTCCACAGTTTCCTATTAGTACTCAATACTCAACTATGTTCTCAAGTATTTTTAGGTAGCTTTTCAAACCTTATTTCAATACTAATTTCAGGAAACTATTATTTGGTCTAAATTGCATGTTTTTATCTTGTTACCTAAAATAAAGGTAAACTGAGCAAAAATTTACACAATGAAGTTCCTTAACAACTAACAACATAGACGGTCCAGCCACTAAAGATTCACAGTATTAGTTCCTGCCAACTTGTCCTGTACATCTATAGTACTTATGTTATAAGGCTGAAGAGTTTGTTTGTTTCTTAGCTAATAATCTCAGGAACTACTGGACTGATTTGAAAAAAAAAATGTTTTGGATAGTCCATTTATCGAGGAAGGCTTTAGGCTATTAATATGACCCTACAGCCAATAGGGGCGGAGCTGTAAAGAAAAATGTTGCAAAAACTGGAAATATTATTCAAACTCTTTTCACGCGGACGAAGTCGCGGGCACAGCTAGTTCTAGTTCTGTATATTTCCACTAACTTCAACACCATTACGGAGTATTTGTCGAGCTGTTGACAATTTCGAAGCGCTTTTAAAGTGTCACGGGACAGCCAAACTATATCGAAACGTCGGAGCACTCAGAACTCAGCTAACACACCACTAGGTACAGGTATTCGACAGATCTTCCTGTAAATTCTAAAATTAACTGTAGAATAATACCATTTCAGACCTATTCAGACCTAAGCGGTATTGGCTACCGTCTGCGGCAGAGAAAACCCAGTGGGTATGCGGTAATAATACTGTTCACACCTAAGCTGTATTCCTTACCGTCTGCCATGTACCTCTACCCACAGCGGCAGCGAATATCGCTCAGGTTGCTCTAGCCGCGATACTTGATACTAAATACCTGAGCGAAACCCGCGCGATATGTACCTCTACCCACAGCGGCAGCGAATATCGCTCAGGTTTGAATAGGCCTTTATAAAGACCTGCTTAATATGCACCTAAGTACTATTCGCTGATTAATCACGAAATCTCAGAGACTATAACACCTTCAAACTTGAAATTTGACTTCTTTATAGGATGTAGACATCCACTACGAACGGACTTTTTGAATCTCCATCCCTAAGGGGTTTAAACGGGGTCCACGCGTACGAAGTCGCATAGTAGGGGGCGCTTAGTACTAAATAAATAAATTCAGCTGAGTGATGAGTCTCGAGGCGGGATGACAACTCCATAGAACAACTGGTCGTCCAGGGAAAAGTCGAAGGAACCCGATCGCGTGGCAGGTCACCAATGCGCTGGACCGACCAAGTGAAAGCAGAAGTGGGAGACGGCGTATGTGACTGCACCAGACAGTCTGCCAATAGAGAGAGATGGAGGGAGATCGTGCGGAGAGTTGTATCCGCCTCTACAACCGATGTGAACAACGCCTCAACGTGACCACGACCGCTCTGCCAAGAGCGTAACGAATAAGAAGAAGAAGAAGAGTGATGATACTTCTAGGTAGGCAGGCTTTTTTAAACAGCTCAGTTATTTAGTCGATTGCAGGCAAGCTTATGACAGGTGTATCGCGAGGTCTGCGAAGTTCGTTCGTTTATTTCAGCTAAATGACGTCCACTGCTACACAAAGGCCTCCCCCAAAGATTTCTAAAACGACCGGTCCTGCGCCGCCAACATACAGACGTCAGACACCTCCTGCGACCTTCACCAGATCTTCGGTTCAGCTAGTAAGGGGTACTGCGAAGGTCATAACTGACAAACTAATACCTACGTAACGGTTAATAAACTGACACAATTGTGTCATCATCATTTGCTCTAAATTGCAGTTTTTTTTTGTTTGTAAACATCATCGAGAAAACCCAGACGAACTAAAACATCTACGAGTATACTACCCTTTAACTGGTATAGAGAAAAATATTTTTCATTAGTTGTGTACCTTATGTTTTCACATAAGGTTCAAAATATGGTGGCAACAATTCTGCCACTACCAGGTAAAGGTTTAAAAGTTTTTGTGTGGTAAGTTATTCGCCTTAAAGTGTACTGAGAACATTTCAGAAACGAGTATAGGAGACACAACGCAACCAATTTTCTGTTCAATTTACCTGCAAATTAACTGAGCCTTTAAGACGAGTGTTTGTATGCGAAATAGCGGGGTCTAATCTCGACATAGATCTATCTTGGTGTGATGAGCCTATTTTTAGATCTTGAATTAGTATTAGAGACATGTTTGTATATCATTAAGTTATTTCTAGATCCCAAATTAGAAGCCACGCGGGAGTCAGAATGTATTTATTTACTTTGAGCTCTGGTATTAATCTCCTCTAGACGTGAAAGTAATTAATTTTCCAATAACACTCAGAACATGTTTGAAGCTGAATGCTTTGATGTCCATATAAATTGGAGTCTACCACTATCAAAGTCAATAAAGTTGAAATTAAAATCCAACAAAACTCCACAGCACGTATAAAATAGTTAGGACATCAAAATATATTTTGTCGGAAAATGGCACCTGTTACAACTATTACATAAAACGCCAGTACTTGGAAATAATAATGGGAAAATAGTGACATACAGAATATCATAATTGTTTACGAATATTTGCTATTCCAAGAAATAGTATTCAGAGTACCGCTCCATAACGCGTTGTGACATATTTCAATAACGGCACGTGTCATATCGTGGCTTTTATTAAAACGTACTTATTTTTCTATTCTAAATTATTACTTATTTTTCTATTCTATGCTTCATTGCCTCTATTATATCTGTTGCAGTCAAAACTCATAATCTTTTAGCCTGATTTTAAATTTTACCAATCAGTCAAAATTCATACAAAGTGCAATGATTAGTGATAATTACTTGCAAATCATAAAAATGTGTTCTAAAACCATTTTAAAGTGTAAAATTTGTATGATTTGTGCATACAAAATCATCACACCTATCTTAGGTACCTACTAGTTTTACGAAATCTGGGTATTCTTCAGGTAAAAGATAAGTAGATTATCAAATTGTTCGGTCGGATGAATAAAATTTTTGCACTCAAAATTGATATTGTTCAACGCGCTTGGTCAAAACCATTTTTGACTGGAAAAATCAGTCAAAAGTGATATTGACCAAGGGCATCAATCAGTCCGATTATGAGTATTGACTGTAGGTAACATATCGATAAAAATATGTTATTTTTAAGGGAAAACTCAAACTTATCTTTTAGCTGCTTGCAATAATCGCAAAAAACCAACAGCTTATTTTCGTAGTCCATTACCTATACTTTGTTCAGTCGATTCCATGTTACTTCCGTAAATAACTCCAAATGAAGATTTCTCATATTCTACTAGACACGCTGTTCACAATAACAATTATGTTACGGCTGTTGCCTAAAATAAATTAAAAACACGTAGGTAAACAAAATCTGTATGTAAAATGTTAATATCTCTTTTGAAGATACAAAAGGCTGGCAGCTATTTCGGTCAGAGAATTAGCCTGGCCATTCAACGTGGCAATGCTGCCAGCCTTTTGGGCACCATTCCTGACTGCGGCGCTGGGGTTGAAATATTTTTTATTTTGTAAATAGTATTTATTATAAGTAATTTTTAAATTTTAGTTTTAAGTAATTTTCAGTTTTTGTAAATATATTATAACATTGTTTATTGAATAAATAATTACTACAGACACAATGTTACCTATTTTTTCGACTACAAATACCGCGGGTCTCACGACATCTGCTCATCTCGCGCGCTCAGAGCATTATCTCTTATTTTGCAACCTTTTTCTAAAGGTATACCTTTGTTTTGTCACCGATCATCTGCTTTGCACTGGAGGCAAGTCATGCCTTAACTTCAAACGCCTCCTATGTTCTTCCGATTAATTTCGTTGCGGGTCCAACGACAGTTTAACTTTCTCCCGGGACAGACTTGATCTTCACTGATTGGGTTTTTATTGGCGGTCAAGAGAGCTGGAAAATAGTCTTTATTTAGCAGCATGTCTAATAGTACATAGAACTGTTTACTTCCAAAATATACTTCACGCTGGTTACAGGAGCGCCCGCAACTTCGGAGTTGACACAAGTTGTAAGCAGCTTATGTGCTTTCAGCGCAACTTTCTTCTCGAATATACTCGTATCGGCTCTATATACTTAGTATTAAAGACTATAAGATAAATATAAGTATTATAAAGTAAACTAAGGGTCATAATTTCAGTTTAAAAATGTGTATTCAATATATTTATGAGAGTGTCTTTGTTTTGGCACTATCAATATAATGGGTGGATAGCAATTTTCCTTAACGATACATTACAGTTGACAGTCTAGTTGAAATCTCTGATGAATAAATTACCTACCGAACAAGAATTAGAAATAATAGATAAGTAGTTTACTGCATAAAACTCGTACAACTTATACACATACATTTTAATAGATTTTAGTTTGTATGTAGCATGCTTGTTTCCCGTTTCCAACAAAAAATTCCCTAAAGAGTTGCTAATTTCTGCCAAAAATACACTAATTGAAAACAAAATGAATGGTAGTCTAATGAAAATTTTAATTAAAGCATACTTTGAGGAAAGACTGGGCGTTCATGTTTTTTTCGCTACAAACTAATTAATCAGTGTAAAGGCAGTTTAAAGAAAAACAGTAAATAAAACACGGCTTTTATATCTAAAACATTACTGTTTGATACTTTAGGATCTGTTTTCATCAGAATTACTGAAAACTTACTAAAATTGATGAAGGTCGTAGGAAATACCTAGTTGCGGGCAGCGCAGGATCGGTCGTTATTGAAAACCTTAGGGGAGGCCTTTATCCAGCAGTGGACGTCATTTGGCTGAAACGAACGAACTGTAAATACCTTAAATATCACTGTCTGGTCAGTCCAGTGACCTTTTGTTCCATAAATTAAACGTAGAAAGAGTTGATCTCAATCTTTTTGTGGTGGGTACAGAGTAGAACCCCATTTCAAAATGGGAAGCACATTTTTATAATGGACAGCACATTTGACTATACTTTTTTGTTGCAAAATCAATCTTATTACAACTGCAGAAGAAGTAGCAATGTTAAACTTGATGTGCCGTCATTTGTACCAAGTTGATACATTTGATACTGAGAATATAAATTGTAGGGAACCGCAATTAAAACGTTATTTTGGGGTAAAAGTAAACAATGAAAATGATGACTTAAAACTGCATAGCTACTTAAAAGATGCATTGAGTTATTTCAATACCTACATGTTCCAAATTTCATAACGTTTCCAAGAAAATTTTGTAGTGACACAAACGTCGAAAATGTTATTCGTGTTAATAATGCATTTATTTACTCTTCTTAAAATATATTGCTAGCTGCAATTGTTTTGGTTTGTCACAAAGGTCAGCTAAATAAATAATGAAAGTACCTACTTGAATTTGTATTTTATCTCATTAAAGTATTTTCGTGGGACCTAAGAACAAATCCCCTTTCATGATCTCTTTCATAAACTATTCACAGATCTTATTAGTATCCAATGATGCAAAGTTCATCTTTAATCGATTTCATTAATCGACTGACTGAATCTCATCTTTAATATTCGAGTTATTCTAACTCGATTAAAATGGGAGACTTTTACGATGCGCCTCATTACCCGTAAAAATCCTTGCCGGAAGTCATGAACCTCCAGGAACGTGTTAATTCACTGCCTTAAGGGAAACGTAAATAGAAAGGGTTAAATCTCGCAGAAGGACTTACAAAAGGTGTAACAATAAATGCAAATTAGGCGGTGTTAATGATGATTCAAAAATTAACTAAATACTGGGAAAGGCTCGAGTGAATAAAGGACTGGAGATAATTAAAACGAGTTTCTGTTATAAAAATAATAACAATAACCTGCGCTTATTTTAGCCAAAGTTGTTGAATTGTAAATTACCATTAATTTATTTTCTTGTTCCAGGAAATCACCTCATTTTCTACGTCGACGTCGAACGAGGTAAGTGCAGAGTGCTCATAACTTTAATTATAAATATCTTCGTTCGTTCGTTCGTTTCAGCCAAATGACGTCCACTGCTGGACAAAGGCCTCCTCCAAGGTTTTCTACGATGCACGGTCCTGCGCTGCCCGCATCCAGGCTCTTCCCGCGACCTTTACGAGATCGTCGCCCCACCTAGTAGGAGGCCTGCCCACGCTACGTATTCCAGCCCGTGGTCGCCACTCGAGAACTTTTCTTCTATCTAAAAATAAATAATAAATATCTTCATCTTAAAGATAATACTACAGAATATGAAACACCACAAAAAATCATATAAAATGTTGCCAAAACGAAAACATTAGATTTAATGTAGAGCCAAGTTTTACTCTACAAGCCTTCCCAAACTCTACATCTTAATTAAATTATGTGACTTAGGCCCAATTCGATCAAACTTTTATCCGATAATAACTCCTGGTATAACTGGCACATTGACAGTTTCAGTATGGGAAATATGACAAAACTGACGATTTATTCTGAGATTAATATTTACTCTTGTTTGGTCGAATCCACCCTTAGCCGGTACCGGTGGATAACAGAAAATATGTGAACAGTGAATACATTCAACTTACCCTCATCTGAGGGTAGTGGTCTGACACGCTTGATCTCGTTTTGGCAACATTTTAAACAACATATGATAATGGTGATATTTCACTTCTTTTTGGTATATTGCTGAAGACGTAAACCTCCCATATTTTAATTATTTCACACTTATTTAAAGCGGGGAAAAGGTTACTTCCGTAATTTGGGTAAATGCAAGTTTATCCGGCATCCCATCGATTTGGCCCTTCGCAATCCCATGGGCCTGCGGGATCATGGTCATCATAATTGGATTCATGGCGTCCATGGGGCATTTACGTCTATACAAACACCGTCGTTGGAAATCTATGTTTCCTTATAAATTCAATTAAAAAATCAGTCTCAAGAGATCAAACAAATTCCGATTCGCGAATTAGTTCAGGTGGAGATCTATAAAATTATGTAAAACTTACAAGAACAACAATAAAAGTAACTCTGGGATCTTCATTCTTCTACCAATATACTACTATGCCGAGAGGTCCCGGGTTCGATTCCCGGCCGGGCAGAAATTGAAATGATGAATTTTAATTTCTGTGACGGGTCTGGGTGTTACTATGTATAATATGGTATGTATTAAAAAAAAAAGTATATAAGTAGTGTATCCGTCAAGCTAGCACCCATAACACAAGCATTAAGTTGCTTACTTTGGGGCTAGCTGGCGCTGTGTGAAATTGTCCAAAGATTTATTTATTTATTTATTTATAATATAAATCTGAGAGTATGTTCAAAATTAAATCGAGTTTTCGGCTTTCTTCTGTAAAAAATATGTTTAAATGCTTCATCCACTAGAACACTTTTCTTTCGCCAGTAAACTTCACATTTTGCGAAATCTAAAGACCTACGGAACATTTTATTATAGCACCAACCAGTAAGTAATATCAGTAACGTTCAAATGAATTGATATAAATGGGCCTAGGTATTACTTAAGAAATATTTCAGGGACATTAAGGTGAGCCCTTTAAGATAACGGCTGTAACCGGGCAAAGTTATCGTTTTGTATCTTTGAAATAACAAACTTTGTAGATTTAAATTCTCTATAAATAAATATAATATAAATATAAACTGCTGACTGCTAAATAAATACTGTCGACAGTATTTACTCGTAATATGTATTGAGTTTAATTAATGCAATGTTACGCAGGAGAACCAAAGTGACCGACATAGCTCGCAGAATTGCTAAAATAAAGTGGCAGTGAGCAGGGTACATAGCTCGTAGAAACGATGGCCGTTGGGGCAGAAAAGTTCTCGAGTGGCGACCACGGGCTGGAAAACGTAGCGTGGGCAGGCCTCCTACTAGATGGACCGACGATCTGGTAAAGGTAGCTGGAACAATTTGGATGCGGGCAGCGCAGGACCGTTCATTATGGAAAGCCTTGAAAGGCCTCCCGCCTTTGTCCAGCAGTGGACGTCATTTGGCTGAAACGAATGAACGAGTATTATGCCAAAGTAAAGGATAAAATCTTCTAAGAGCACAGTCTTTTCCCAAAATCAGATTGAGCCAAAAAGGGTTTATTAAATTTTTTGTACTAGTCCAGCAAAATGTCACAAAGAACTAGATATATTGGAAACTGCGACCTAAGTGGAACCAAAAGTTCTGAAGTCCTAAATAAATTAGGTACCAATTTCTTAGCGAGCCACACAACGGCACAACTAATGAATCTCACAGATTCTCAGCACGCGAACGGCTTTTAGTGGGATAATACGAACTTTTATGGACTAAAAGCTCTACAAAATCAAAATCAAAATGAAAATTATTTATTCAGTGTAGACCACAAGTGGCACTTATACACTAAAATTACAAGTACTAACAAGAACAAATAGAAATACCTATAAGTTGTGTGTCACGAGGATATACCACACCAACGCGTGCAGATCGCCATCGCCAGTGCGATTATGGCTTGATCATAGACCAATGACGCGATCATAGGCCTATGACAGGTCGCGCGGACTGTCATGGGTCGCGCGACCTGTCATTGGCCTATGATCACGCTGGCGATGGCGATCTGTACGCGTTGGTGTGGTTGAAGCTTTAACCACTGAAACTTATCTATAACCACGATCTAGGTATAGTCTGTAGTCAGGATCTATAATTTCACCACCAATAAACCCATTTAGTTAGAGGAAAACTGAAGAAAGAGACACTTTCCATTGGACCTACAACGAAATTAATCGTAAGAAAAGTGGAGAATTTGCGTTCTGTACGTGCTTGTAATTTCAATTCCCTATATTGGTCAGTGTGATAAGAGGTACTAACTATTATTATAATACGGTCGAGGTCTGAGCAAGCTTAACACGAGAACTCCATGTACCTAATTATAATAAGTATGTTTTTCCTACAAATATGTACTCATATGGGTCTGATGAGCCGATGCAACAAGTTCTGCTTAGTGTTATTATTAATATTCATTCGTGTAAGAATAATAGGATCAAAGTTTGCCTAAAAAAGGAAAGAGAACAAAGGTAAGTAATATCCGTGAACCTTTATGAAATTACGCTCACCTTGTTTCTTTTTATAGTTGATAATAAGGCCCCGAAACTTTATCCTCAATGCATTTTACGACAATGCCCTGTGTGGGGAAAATGACCCACAGACGCCACGAAGAATGACCCACACACGACGTAGTAAAACAATGAAGGAGGATGTGGGTCAGAAAGGACCAAACTTTAGGAATGTTTAAAACATGTACCTACTCATATTTTTTATTTTTTTGGAAAACATACAGGTTTCATTTTATACGAAGAGGATAATAAAAATGTGTTTTACATTAGCCTAGAAGTTTTATGTACTTATTACGAAGTAATTACACAATTTTTGTAATATTTAAAGGCGGCTGGTTGCTCTGCTACTAGCCATTCTAGGGGCAAAAAATACTCGGGAATAACATGCTTTTCATAGCTTGATATTTTTTAAATTAAATTGTATTCGCAGAGGTACAAACACTAGAGCTACAACGCCAATGGCGTTGACTGTGACTAAAAAATTTTTCAGGCCTCATAAAATTGATTAATTTTAATGTATTATTTTTATAATTTCCCAAACCTCTCTCTGCCACCTATCACAAAATAAATAAAACATTAATCACAAGACACAAGTACTAATTTACGGTAGCAGATGTCCTTTACATGTCACTCGTGATACACATTACACGTGGCCAATAGGCCGTGATTAACCGAAATTACCGTTACCGCGACGGCGATTCCAATAACGCAATAACGTTAACGGTAACGGTACGACGGACCAACGAAGCGGACAGCGGTAATGCTTGTTGATTGGCCCGTTCCTATTGGAAAGACATTAATTGTCTGTTATTGGTTATGATTAGTACCTACCTACTAGAATAACTATCCGCTATACATAAACATTACAAACGGTCGGCTGAACACCAATATATGAAAAAAGAGAAATGTCTGTATTTTATTGGTAGCCTCCTACACACCTGTCCCACCTAAGAAAGGAATCAAGTACTTCTAAGGCCAGGTTGCACCAACTTACTGTAACTTTGACAAACGTCAAAAATCTGACAAACTCCATACAAAAAACGACGGTTATCGTTAAAGTTACGGTCAAAGTTAGGTGGTGCAAATCAGCCTAAGCCTAGAGTGTACCTCTTACCACTGGTCACTGGACCGCAAATAAAAAGGGTCAGTAAAATGTTCTTATCTTTAAAAGTACTGACCTAGCTTTATAAAACAAAACATACTAAAGAAACTACGCTTGAATTAATTTAGACTTTATTTCATAAAGCGAGGTTACTTTTGAAGATATTAAGGATTTTCTAAATGACCCTTTTTCTTTACGGTCCATTGTAGTAAGTAATCTAACGGCCGTATTCACAAACGATGCTTGCATAAGTGAAGCAGCAAATCGAACGCATAGCCCTGAACAGAGCTCTGTGATTGATTCCAGTGTCACCCTGTGCGTCCACGCGCACTGTGAGACCTCATAGTGTTTATGATACGGGCATAAGTTACTGGACCAAGTTAAGTTTATGGGTGGTCAAAAGTTAGAAAGAAAAGGTAGAAATGGTGTAGAATACTACTGGATTACGTAGACTTTATATCAAATCAGTACAAGCATCTTCTTCTTCTTCTTCCTCGGTCCCTCATTTGATGAGGATCGCGACCACAGATAGTGTTCCTCCACAGACTGCGGTCATAAGCTGTGTGGACCGCACGATGCAAACTCCCGCCCACTGTCTTCTTCACCGCGTCCGACCATCTCGTCGATGCCCTGCCCCAAGCACGTCTGCCTTTCATTTGTCCCAAGATAATTATCGTTTCTCCAGCATCTTAAATATGTAGATTAAAATTCAAAGGGAATCACACTAGTAAATTGAGGTGTTATGACAACTGTAGAATAGATAAAACCTATCCTCCATTTGAAGATTTATGACCTAAAGATAACTCATTATTACGGATCCCACAACAAAGCTGCCTCCATTTTGGTAACCGCAGACCATATTACCCCTAACCACGATAGGTTTACAATCTAATATAGCATAACATTTAGAGACTGGCGAAAATGAGTTTCTCTATCGGCCGATCTAAACGACACATATATTTTGGGACACACTGGGGTAACCAAGTCACGACCTCTTCAGTACAATCTCAGTATAAAATATGTCTGTATCATAGCGCAAGAAAATTCAAGACAATAATATAAGTTACGTCTCTAGGCAGCTCAAAGGTTGTATACGAAAAATTCAGCTCTTTGTGTCCCCAAGGATTTATGACACCAAAAGCACGCACTGATTAAATTATAAAGAGATGATACTTACACCCGTATTCACTAACGATACTTGCTTAAATGAAGCAGCATCGCTATACGAAGTCGAACGCACAACTAAAACAAAAAACCATCATTTTACCTATACCCAAACTGTGTATTCCTGACTCTTAGTGACTTTTAGGGGAATAAATTAGACAAAGCTATGTTTGTGATTGTGGTATTACCGATCTATGCAAAGTAGAAAGGAAATATACAATGTTACTTTACTTTAACTTAACAAACGTTAAAAGTCTGTAAAACTCCATACAAAAACACCGGTTATAGTTACGGTTAAAGTAAGATGGTGCAACTCAACCTAAGGAATGAATTTGAGATGAACCAGTCGTAATAGACGAACCACAATTCCCCGAAATCTCGAGTCGGCTGTCCGACACCGACACCGTTGGGCTATTTTCGCTTATATTAAGACATATTATTATGACATAGGACCAAAGTTCGACCTAGTTACCCTTGCTAAAGGTTACGCCTGTCTAGACCCAAATAAAGCGCTACCGTGAATAGTTAGACCGTTTCAGGAACGGTTGACGTAAGCGCGAAGAATAGAAACAGTCTATGTCTGGAAATGGGACCTAGATTGGAAGGAAATTAGATACCGAAACAGAAATGGGGTATTTGGTTAAAGTTACTTTTTGATTTTGCAAACGAACATTTTGTAGTGGCCAGCGTAATACACTATTTGGTTGTAAAATCGTCTATTTTTTAATCACATCGTTGACAAAATGAATTTAATGAATGATTTAGTACTTGCTCTGTTTAAATCATAGCCAGAAACTGAAAAAAAAAATTACAAATCTTTTATTAACAAAATTTATTTAAAAAAAGAGAGATTGAACTCTCACATTATTTTCAGTTTGCTCGTACGTTACGAGAAACTATCTCTGTCTCTAAAAAAAACTATCTTAGAAAGTCAAAATCCACATGTATCTTTAATATATCCCTAGTAATAAACTTCCAGACTGAAAAAAAAGTTTTCTAATTCATTATTAGATATTTACCGACAGATTGTACCAAAGAGATTTATGTGACTTCGAACGTGATTGAGACTTCTATAAGAAATTGTGAACGCTTGCCATCTGCGACCAAGATTCAATTAGACGAAATTCGGATAGTTTACTCTTTGGTTAAAATCTTTTAAGTATTTCTCATCTAAATAAACTCTTCAGACACATTTTTGTTGCAATATTATTATTATAGGTAGGTACCTACTTACTGTCGATACATACGAGTACCTACTCCTCGTATATCAAGTACTAGCTTTCCGCCCGCGGCTTCGCCCGCGTGAAATTTTTCGATTTTTTATATAACCTATGACACTCAGCAATAATGTGGCTTTTTATTGGTGAAAGAATTTTTAAAATCGGTTTAGTAGATCCCGAGATTACCCCTTACAATTTAACAAATATACAAACACACAAACTTTACCTCTTTATAATATTATTAAAGATGAAATGGATATGAAACATAAAATAAATAAATAAGCTTTTCATTTCGTGGAAAACGAAATAAGCCTTCTGCCCCTTCGAACTACTCGTAAGTAATGGTTTGAAAATACGAAAACAAACAAAAATATTTGTTTTCTCTCAAATAAAAGTCAGTTTTTCAAGAGCAGTCCTTTGTGCCGTTTTTTAAATGAATTTCAATATTTTCATTCTGTAATACTCGGAAACTTTTCAGAAACGCGTTTTTCATACAAATAAGTATGAAAGTTTAAACTATACCTGCCTACAAAGCCTTTTTGCTTAAAGGCATTTAATTAATTAATGTAAATTATGTTAAAGTTTATTTATTATTATTTATTCAATGGCTTTGTACGGAATTGCTATTTTACAAGTGTACTTATAAATTAAAAACAGTATTTTTTTTACTCAAAAGTGACGTCACGCAATATTTCAACTCCATATAATACTGTAATTATTTGATTATGAAAAAAATTAAAAAATACATTTATGTGTCAACAACTTTTTTATTATCTGTCTGACGGATAAATAGAATTTCGCTTTTATTACCCAGTCATCATCCCTAAGACATGTTGTGAACTTTTTTGCTACTTTGTGTGTCACGAACACTCAACGTCAAATAAATCGCACCTTCCGCGACGCGAACTATAATGATTTTCTCCTGACACAATCATGGTGCTCCAAAAATATTGGTGTTATTTGAAAGCCCAATAAATAAACTTAAAGAAAAACGCATTAATTTTTTTTATAAACAATTAACAGGTACCATAAATGTCACTTGAAAAAAGGCCTTGGGGCTCACCTCTGGGATCAATTAGACCAATTTTTGTGGTTATAAAACCAAATAATCATCTTACGTGTTGTTTTTAACAGATGTATAGCGATTAATCCCAATTTAACAGTTTTATAGCCATAAAAATTGACTCAAGCGTAACTACCTATTTTTTGAAGAAGTGACTCTCGATTCTTCTACAGACACATTTTTGTGGTAAAAACCTTTCCTTTAATGAAATGAAGTTTAGAACTAGGCTTTCAAATGGAACCAAAGTTGGTGGGAAGTGGGGATGCATACGTTTTGAGAAGTGCTTGTTGCGGGAGGTGCGATTTATTTGATGCCGAGTGTATTTGAAGCTGACTGTACCCCCTTATCCATGGACTTAGCCACAATGGCCGCTGACAAACGCCGTGGTCCAGGATTAATGAACTGCGTATAAAAAGGATATTATTGATTGCCTTCCCCCAGGATCCTTATTAATGATACGTAACCGTTTTGGTCTAATTTCTATTTGGTCTAATATCTATATTTCTGATATGATTTTGATTTACGTACCTATGTGTATGCGTTTAGAGAGTGTAGGTAGTAATTAAAAGGCATCGTCTTGTCTAATTTTAACAGGTATCTATACCTATCAACCAAAACGTTTATCCAATTTTCTTTCGTTCGTTCGTTTCAGCCGAAAGACGTCCACAGCTGGACAAAAACCTCCCCCAAGGATTTCCACAAAGACCGGTCCTTCCTGCGACGATCGCATCCAGGCACCTCCCGCGACCTTACACGAATTTACTGGCTAACTAAATCTGATTTATACTCTTTCAAATTAAAAAAAAACTCATATTTTTACATCATAGTACAAGCTCTACTTATTTTGTGTGTGATAAAGTGTATTTTGTTATATTATTTTGGGATGAGTTGAGGTAATTCATTAGCCCTTTTGCCAAGAGTAAGTCGAAAGAAAACAAACCATCAATATTCTAATATTCTACAAACATAAATAAAATTATAAACTCATAGATAAGATAATCAAGAAACACGTTCACTCTCAAAAGAAGCTCTTCTTAAGCCTTCAGGCAGTTCCTGCTTAGGGTGCAGTTCCAGTACTAGCGGATAAACTCGCAGGATAAATTAAATTATTACTTTGGTAAAGTATTGTCCTGCATTGGTATACAAATTAACCGATAGTACAACCCGAGGGACTTGAGTTAACAGCGCATCTGGCGGCTATGGCGTCACATCGACGCTCTGGTATGAACGAGGCGATCGCGGGGAGGTGTGCGGTTAAGTGGGAGGGAGAGTCGCATTCCAGCGAGGTGCGCAGTTAGCTCGATAAAGTTATATTTTGTCATTTTTGGTGTTGGTGTCGGACTTGTGGTGAAGCAATTCATAACATAACGGTAACGGTAAAATACCAATAATCCCTCAAGCTATTAGCGCCGCAAGCGTGCTTTCGCGGAAGTCCTCGCGACGTCACGCCGACGCGGCATAAAAAATACTTAAGCACAGTCTATCCGTAAAATAGCTTAAAATTATTGACGTTACATACTATTATGTTAAATTTTTGGAATCTAGATAAAATTTGCCATCTTATAGTGTAACTTTTAACTCTCTCCTATAAATATTTTAGGTAGGCTAAGCTTACTCGAAACATTTTTATTTTATTTTAATAACTATTTGTGAATTAGGTTTTTATTTTTATTTATTTATTTATTTATTTACACTTTTGCACATACAACTGTACATACAATTTCAAAATAAAAATTAGGAGGTAAATTTTGTATTGTGTATGAAAATCACAAGTCATCATGACCTCCCGCTGTGTTCGAGGACCAACCCCACCGCAAAAGTTTGGTGTATTTTAATGGCGGTTGGCACTTCCGACTCCACGCTTCTAATTGAACGGAGTGATTTAGTTTAAACGCCCGCCGCTTTGTTCCTTGAGAACGAAGGAGATTAACGATGAAGAACCAGACCGAATAAGCCATTGGATGCTACAAAGTTCGTGTGATTCATTTTGTCATCATCGCCTGATTGGCGGAAAATTTTGTATGAAATTTTGTTTGAAAAAGTAATTTTGCATGAATAGCTTTTGTCAGCGGCCTTTCCGTCATCTGTCGATGTATTATAAGCAACAAATACTGTAAAATCTTATTTATTCATTAATATTTATGAACGGAACCTTACTTTACCTTGATGAGTATAATATTTAATGATAATAAATATTATTGAATTAGTTATACATATAAATACAGATTATTACCGACAGGGTCCATAATTGTATCTTACCTTACCAATAACACCTTTTTTAAACATTATGGAAGCAATAAACTATTGAGCATTGAAAATCTTATTAATATTCGTTAAAAATTCGTGTAACGCTTAAACGTTATAATAATATGTAGCATGATTCTAAATCACTATCATTGTCTCTCCTATCCCATAACATTCTTGTACTATCAAATGATCATGGAACAATGCAAACGCTTAGAGTTAACGAGAAATTAAATATTTCATTGAGCTATTTACTGATTGATAAAATAATCCTTCGAGTATCAAAACATTATTTTAAATAAATTAAACCCAGAAAATATTTGTGCTTTTTTAATAACTTGAAAATACTAAGCAAAAGAGTGACTTTTATTTAAAATACCAACAAAACGAAGCTCAAACAGACCTGGACAATAAGCATATAAATTACACAACAAAAAGAATCCGCTCGAGCGAACAAATCACATTCTCTGTCTTAATAAAAAGTTCTGTTTAAAATAAATTGGAATTCCAAAGATTGCGATAAAGCATCCCGTTCGTTTATTGTCTGGAATGGCTAAAGGTCGCAGACAAAATAGAGAACTGCTACTTAATAAATCGGTGCTAAAAATCTGATTAACTTAGCCGTTTATACGGCATTAAGGTCATAACAGACTTCTTCTTCTTATTCGCTACGCTCTTGGCAGAGCGGTCGTGGTCACGTTGAGGCGTTGTTCACATCAGTTGTAGAGGCGGATACAACTCTCCGCACGATCTCCCTCCATCTCTCTCTATTGGCAGACTGTCTGGTGCAGTCACATACGCCGTCTCCCACTGCTGCTTTCACTTGGTCGGTCCAGCGCATTGGTGACCTGCCAGCAGGCTGCCACGCGATCGGGTTCCTTCCTAGCAGACTTGTCAACTCGGAAAGGGATCAACACCGTATCGCGAGCTGTCATCGCCTTTCGCGCACTGTCAACCGCGAGGCGAGGCGTTTTGTTTAGTACCACCCTATCCTGCATCTACCCATAAGGGGCTATAGCAGTGCTTTTTGCAAAAACATTGGAAGGAAGAATAGAGCCATAAAATCAATGCGCTTCTGAACAAAGAATTCTTTGTTGAAAGCCTACTTGAAATGGTTACAAAAAAAAGTAATCAATTAACCTATTTACTGATGGCCGGCTTGAAACGGACTTTTTGTAATCATTCCAATTTGTCTTCTATCAAAGGGTTTTTGTAACTATAAGGTTCTCGTTCCCGATGACTCGTCGTTAATTTGTAGCGCTTTTTATTAATTTGCGGGAAAAATATTTCAGTCAGACCGGTTTGTCTTGCGCTTTTCAGTACACAATTACAGCGTTCTTCTGTGTATCTGTTCTGCCTACCTGTTTAAAAGAGAATTGGCTGCTTTATAAGAACCGGTTGTTATTTTATAGGAACTTTAGGTAAGGTCCATAATGTAAGACGTGAAGGACTCACTGTTTAGATAGACAATATTTACTAAGTACCACACGGGCACGGGTGGCATTTTGTTTACAATCCAAATCGATGTATGTAAATAACAGTGCCTGCGGACAGTGAGAATTCAATATCAATTTGTATGAGTATTCGTAAGCAAATCTAAAAAGAATGTTAAATGTACACAATTCATGCTGCTGTTTCTTTAGCAATGAGTCCAATGATAGTTTAACTTTCCCCAGGGACAAACTTGACCTTCATTGGTTGGGTTTTTATGGCGGCCAAGCTGTAGATCCTGGCTACACAGGAGTTGCAGCGGTGGGAACGAGAGGTGGGAATAGTCCCGTTGCTGCTTCTTTCACACAATCACAATTCCGTTTGTTATTATGAAAGAAAAGTATCGGTTTTGGCCATACTCATTTCAACCAATAGTGGTCAAAAAAGGTACAATGCTCACACACGGTACTACCCTATTATCTTATTCATGCCTATAATATGCAAAGGCCATAAAGATGCATTTTTAACGTCCACATCATAATGTAACCATTCCATGGGTATCATGGTATCATTACGAGATTTCTCATGGGATTCTCGATGGACGTAAAGCATATGAGATCCCTTGAATCTTATTTTTAAACTCAATTTACCTTCAAGGGAAATTTTTATACCAACCTCAAGGAAACCTCCCTTAGGATTCAAAGTGCCTCGCTCGGATACTCTAACATATAGGGTAACATTTTTATCACCCTTAGGAATATTCTATGCATACATAAATATGTGTGGTTGAATGTTGAATTTCGACTTTAAAGTACTAAGATCTTTTTTCTATTGGACCAGCGTCATATACACAGAGGTGAATCGTTATTTTGCTATGCAGGTGTTATTTTCGTTTTAGTCAAATGACGTCCCACTGCTGGACAAAGGCCTCCCCAAGGATTTCCACAAAATCGGTCCTGCGCTGCCCGCATCAAGTTGTTAATTATTAAATAAAATAAATAAATATCCTTGGACATTTTACACAGCACCTCTTGTCCCAAACTAAGCAAAGCTTGTACTATGGGTACTAGACGACGGATATAAACATACTTAAATACTTTTTTTTGTAAATACATACATATTATATACATAGAAAACACCCAGACCCGTCACAGAAATCAAAATTCATCAATTTCTGCCCGGCCGGGAATCGAACCCGGGACCTCTCGGCATAGTAGTCCGTTCTGAACTACTACACCAAACGGCCGACAACATGAGACTAAAGTATTCATTTTTGTTATAAAATAAGTAGTACCTATTACAACTGTATAAGAACGTACTTACCTTGATGTACTGTCCATTATACTATTGACTGACTGACTGACATAGTGATCTATCAACGCACAGCCCAGCCATTTATGTTACAGTCACTTAATAATTCTCCCTACATAAAGAAATCCCAAAACGTTCTGTTCATGCCCAATGTGGGCATTCATATTTTTTCTTTTTCCTACCTACCCGCTTCTGTCTAATAATTTTACCCCGCTATTATTCGCTGCTTTCTACACTAGTCTACGAATTGACGTGGCTCACTCCGGACGCCGTCGCGCCGCATCAGAGTTACCGCCTCTTCTTGCTGGAACCTTCTATCGTTGAAGTCCACACCGCTGTACTGTACTATAAGCTGGAACTGTTCAGCCGACGCTGAGAACTGAAATATTGCGTGTTTGTGAAGTGCGCGTTATATGCACCCGCTGTCTTGATCTACGGAGTCAAGGCTGGTCCTTCATCATCTTCCATCTTCGAGGGCAGACAAGAGATTGGGAACCGCGGTTCGCCCCCCTGAAACTGCTGGTGCTGGTGGATTGCAGAACGGGTGAGTGCGCTGTTTGTTCGTAGTAGTAGAAAGCAGCAATCTTCCCTTTCTTTGATCTCTTTTCTGAAGTATAAAAATACCACGACCTATGGTGAATATTACCCCGCAACCGCTGTGTGAGTAGAATTTACGAATCTTCGGATTTATCGCTCGTACANCGAACTGAATTTCATGCAATCACTGAACTAATTGTAGACAAAGAACTTCAGCTCAATCCCGATTCTGACCCCAATTATCAGAGTCTTAATGCATTTGACGAACTTTATTGTCATTGTAAACGTATTTCTACAAAGTTGTCATCTCCTACTGACTCAATTAAATCGGAAAATAAAACTTATTTTCAAGCAAAATCCGTCATAAAGCTTCCGACACTTGAATTAATTGGTTTTTCTGGGGAACTTGCGAATTGGCCCATTTTTTATGAATCGTTTAAAAACACTATTCACAATAATCCCGCCTTAACAGATCACGAACGCGTGCAATACCTGATCAGTAAGTTGTCTGGCCAGGCACGTTGCGTTTGTGCTGGAATCGCACCGAACGCCAACAACTACGCGTTAATGTGGCAGACCCTAGTGGATAGGTACGAAAATAAACGCAATCTCGCATCCGCTTACTTAGATGAAATGCTGAATTTCCGATCTTTTCGATCCGCAACTACAAAACATTACGATACATTTTTAGATAAATTTTGTGGGGCTGTAGTCTTCAGTCTTTAAATCTTGACAACCTTTCGGACTTTCTGTTGTTTTATCTCGCTAGTAAAAAACTTGATCTAGATACTATTCGTCAATTTGAAATGATAAATCGTGATACGCCGTTCCCTACATACGATTCTCTCGTTAACGGCCATTCTCAGATGAGCTAGTTTTTGCATGTCCGGGCTGTTAAATCGTTAAAAATGACAAATTAGAGACATGTTAGTATTTTTATATGTTACTTAACAACCCCATCCAGTTGTGCATTAAATCATAGGCCTCTATTTTAAGTATTTGTGACTTAATTAATTTCATGAACCTCTGTTCTCTAATTACCGTTACGCGTCCGCACACCGACTTAATGTTAAAACTTGGCTGTAATTTTTATGTCGTATAGATTTGGTTTACTCCATTCAACATTTTAAAGAGTACAAAAGATTGTCTTACGCATAGCAAAATATCTATTCAATACAACCATTCTGTAAATAATTAGAATTAAAAAACTGCTTGTCCGAGCGAAAGTCCTAATTCCCGTGACGTTTTCTGTTTTTGGGCACACAAGCCTAAATAATAATATTTGACACATCATTTACGCGCGCGGCGCGAGCCCTTAGTTAGTTCTAAGACCTGTTAGCAAGTAGACGTCTATTGCGTTGGCGTACCGTCGATGAATTGCGTAAGAGTATAATTACCATATCTTTGGTTTTCAATTTTTCTATTTACCATGTCCTTATTTTTATACGCGATTTTTGAAGGTAGATCCACGTTGTTAATTTAAATAGATTCAGTACTTTAGCCTTCATACGTTGTAGAAAGACAGTATTTGCATACGCTGAAGATTTTGGAAATTTTGAAGAAAAACTATCGTTTTATAATTTCCATGTACTAATTACCGTATATTTATAATCACCGTTGTATGAAATTATTACCTACAAATTGCACTCACGATTGAATACGTATGATGATAAAATATGAATTATATCTAGACTTTCGCATAAAAACTGTACGGACTTTTCTTCCAATCTTACAATCAAAATTTTAAAAAACTTTCGTTAGAGTAACCTCGAAATAGATTCGATTTCATGACGGATGTTCAGCTTCAGTTGCTGCATGGTTTTTGGATTTAAGAGTATATTTTAACCCCTAAGGTGACCCCACAAAAAGAAGTTACCTGGAGTGAAATCGGGGCTTTCTGATGGCCAGGAGATGTCACCCCTGCATGAAACATGTCTCGTACCATATATTTATTTTTACTATTAGTATAATTGATATTAACATCTTAAATCATTAATTAATTATAATATAATACCATTAACATCTATCCATAATACCTTTGCCCTAAGAAGATGAAATTTTCCAACAGTTACACTTACCTGGCGTGATCACATTAAGAACAAAAGAGAACAAATCAACAGACAATGGGACTTTTCAAGGCATTAGTGTATAGGCACTTTGTACCATCCTAAACTGCATCCTACCTGCTTTGTTATGCATAGAAAAAACTTCGTGATATGCAATGGGTACTGGACAGAAGAAGCTTGGAGAACAAACTATATACAAATGGATCCTAAAACCCATGTAGACATGGCATCGACTTAGCCTTGCAAATGTAGAAATACTTTAACGTTTTCAAAATAAAGGTTTAAAAATCTTGAGCTGTGCACCTTGGTTTACAAAGTCCAGTGAAGTGATACCAAACGTCAAAAAGGGTGTGGAAAATCCTGTAAAGCTTACAACCAAAGACTAGAGTCTAGTCTAGATTGCATGAAGGTCTAGTCACTAGACCTTCATGCAATCTATTTGCTGCATCCCTTCTAAATTCTAAGAATTCTGCATTTAGGCTCAGGAGAAAGCGAATAGCATCAATCTGAAAACTTATTGTAAAAGAATCGAGGTGACAAATCATGGGATATGCTGAGCTGGAACTGTCATTATTACAAATTCAATTTGATCTGATAATGGGTGATGGCTGATCGCAGATAGATTAAAAAGAGGAAAAATCAATATTCAACTGCAATGTCTGCTCATGAACGCTTCAAACTCGGTACTTCTTTCCCAATTCCATAAAATTCAAAACTTAGAAAGTGACAAAAAACTTTAAAATAGGTAGTTGAAACAGACTACAGCTAATTTTCATAGTGGACTGTACTATACGATAAACATGTCAGTCAATTTGACAACCTTTGTCGGAAACATTATTCAATGAAAATATTGTCCGAACCCTTAGTATTTCTCTTCGACAAATACATTAACACATCGTGAACCACTTTTCTTTCACGACTATAAAAATATTTTAGCAATTTAATTCACAAAATCAATTGCACACATTTAAAATAAAGTTTGTTTACACTTTGACAACAATAGACTGACATGCAAGGTGACATGTCAATGAAGTTTTCAGTTACTGTTGCCATTAAAAGAAATTAGTACCATTAGTTTTCCGCAACATGGCGAGGGTTTTTATGTTCCTGGTCAGGCTATACACATTATACACTCGGCATCAAATAAATCGCACCTCCCGCGACAAGCACTTATCAAACGTATGCATCCCCACTTCCCACCAACATTGGTACCATTTGAAAGCCTAGTTCTAAACTTCATTTCATTAACCTTTGGTGTGCTATTGAGCCGCGCAAAACTGCACCCCCCAACTGCTAAGGTTTCGCGCCGGCAATCGAGCGCGCGCGCAGTGTTGTCGAAATATTCAAATTGTTCAAAATAATTGTTAGGCACACACTAAACTGATTGGTGTTTCTTAATCCTAAATAAATAACGAATCTTATGCCATGTATGCTAATCATAAAATGTCGTTTATTTATTTTCCACAGACCCTTGAACACAGAGTTGCTGTCAAAATTTCACTTATTACCAAACATGAACGATTTTCAATAAACTCTGCTAACCAATTTTTGTTTCACTTTATGTTTTTACATACTGAAACGTCTGAGGAATTCATTGTCCAAAACAGTTACCAATTTCTTACAGTAGAAGACCTATAAATATCACTTTGAAAATGACAAAAAAGATCTACAATTTCACCATTTTGCATTTCACAACACTGTACTTTGGACTTTTATTTGAACGTATTTTTGTCAAAACTAGACCGCGTAGAGGCTTTTAGATTCGTAATTATACATTGATTTCTGTATAAAATATATAACATGTGCTTAATTATTGCATTTATATAGCAAAACAGTCTAAAAACTGAAGAGGAGGCATTTTGACACTACCTTTTTTCGAATATTTTTTTCTCCGTGTTGTTCAAGTCTATGCTGTAGTATGTAGATTGTGTGGCAAGCTTGAAAAATAACCTTTCCTACCATATATTACACTACTATACCTTTCATAGACAATATTATTGAAAAACGGTTAAATATTATCAGGTTTTATTTAGATTTTGTGTGCATGTGTGCGTGCCTTGTCTGCAGTGCTCATCTGCTTAGTCTCAGATCTAATCCAAGATGGCGTCCTTTTGTAGCTGCCTATTTGCTTTGTCTCAGATCTGGGCATAGCAAGTATACGCCTGTATGCTTTGGCGCAGATCTGTGCATGTATATAGGATGTTCATTTAGGAAATAAGACACGGAACAGTAGAATTAAATCCTTTATTTTTATTAATTTATAATAAAGATTTATAAATAAAACCATTCAGTAAATTATATAATCAATATTTATTGTTATATATCACGAAATAATATTTATAAAGTATTACAACGGGGCTGTTAGCCGTTGAGGAGTGCCCTCGTGAGAAGACAATCCTGGCTGCAGCAGCAGGTCATGACACGAATCAAGAACATCGGATTCTGACACTTTTACAGTTATGATACCATGAATATCAGTTTATGGTCCTAATTATTTTTATTTTATTTACGACCTTCGACCAGTTGGACACTTTAGATATCTTCTTGTAATAGTGTCAAACTGTCAATATCTTTTTAGCTTTTAACGCAAATCTAGTCTTCAAAGCAGTTTAATCGATTTATTTTATTTTCAAAATCGATATTTTATTGTCTATGATGGCCGCAGGAACATCACTATACATGGACTCCCAGCAATAAAGTACGGTAATGCCTCGTACAGATTTTATCGGCAAAAATTATGGAACTTGATAGGTTTTAGACCATGCCACGCACCAAAACGTCCGGAAGTTGTAATAGTATTAAAGAATAAACGTTAAAAGACTTATTTATTTAATTTTTCAATGCTTAAGTGTCCATTAGAATGAAAGGGTGCTTAATGTATTAAAAAAAATAGAAAATAATTATGATGGGTTAATGTTTTTGGGCGGTTTTTTAGGCGGTTTCTGACAATGTCCTTTCCCAATTAGTAGGGTTTTTGAAAGATAAGGCCATTATCAGTGTATAGTTTCCTACACATAAAAATTGGCCAAATGCGTGTCGTGCCACGCGCATTGTAGGGTTCCGTTGTTGTCCATCGTTAACACAATATTTATTATTTTCAGAAGCAAGCAATTACTTCATCTAAAGTCACTTTTAATATTTTTTTCTAAGGATTTTTTACTAGTGAAGAAAATCTTAAACTAACTGATGTATCTTAACCGTTATAGTTTTCCTTGAAAGTTCTTGAAAAGCAGTATTATTACAAATGTTTCCAGATTTTTCAAGCCAACAGTTTAGTTTTTAGAGGGGGGACTCCCTACTCAAACAAAAATTGGTACTTTAAACTTAAATAATTCGCAAACAGATCCCTAAATGGAAAAATAGTCTTAGAAACCCCTAAGTTATTTTAAAAGACCTATCCAACGATACCCTACATGATGGGGTAGAAGATTAAAAAAAACATCCCCACTATACATGTAAGGGAGCTACCCTAAAAAAAAATTTTTTTTTCACAATTTTATTTTACCGTTTTGTCGGCGTAATTAATCTACATAGCTCCACAAAATTACAGCTCTGTAGTGCTAATAGAATTTAATACAGACCGTATTAAAGAGGCGATTGAGCGAAACAAGGGCTCTAAAGTGTTCGCAAGAGATCTGTCTGTTGGCCAAAGTCAACTGACCAAGCTGAAGACAGAGGATGGCAGAGCCATTTCGTCGGGGCCGGAGATATTGGAAGAGGTCGAGAAGTTCTACGGACAATTATACACGAGTGTACGTGCACCTGTCACAAATCTAGCCGAAGACCCAAGAGCTAGACTGACCCGACACTATACCGAAGATATCCCGGACGTCAGTCTGTACGAGATTAGAATGGCTCTCAAACAGCTGAAGAACAACAAGGCACCGGGTGATGATGGAATCACGGCTGAGCTTTTGAAGGCAGGCGGAACGCCGGTACTGAGGGCTCTTCAGAAGCTGTTCAATTCCGTCATCCTCGAAGGGAAAACGCCTACGACATGGCATAGAAGTGTGGTGGTACTCTTCTTCAAAAAAGGTGACAAAACCTTATTGAAGAATTATAGACCCATCTCACTTCTGAGCCATGTCTACAAGCTGTTTTCAAGAGTCATTACGAATCGTCTCGCTCGCAGGCTCGACGACTTCCAGCCTCCCGAACAAGCCGGTTTCCGAAAAGGCTTTAGTACCATAGACCACATACATACGCTAAGGCAGATTATACAGAAGACCGAGGAGTATAATCAACCACTTTGCCTGGCGTTTGTGGATTATGAGAAAGCCTTCGATTCGGTCGAGACCTGGGCAGTGCTACAGTCTCTCCAAAGGTGCCAAATTGACTATCGATATATCGAAGTGTTGAGGGATTTGTACAAAAACGCCACAATGTCGGTCCGCCTCCAGGATCGGGATTCGAAACCTATCCAGTTGCAGCGAGGGGTAAGACAGGGAGACGTCATATCTCCAAAACTGTTTACCACCGCCCTGGAAGATGTCTTCAAGCTTCTGGACTGGAACGGATTTGGCATAAATATCAACGGCGAGTACATCACCCACCTTCGATTCGCGGACGATATCGTAGTCATGGCTGAGACCTTGGAGGATCTAGGCACAATGCTCGATGGCCTCAGTAGAGCCTCTCAACAAGTGGGCCTCAGAATGAACATGGACAAGACAAAAATCATGTCTAATGTCCGTGTTGCACCCACTCCTCTGAAGGTTGGAGACTCTACACTCGAAGTTGTCGACAATTATGTATACCTGGGACAAACAGTCCAGTTAGGTAGGTCCAACTTCGAGAAAGAGGTCAATCGTCGAATCCAACTCGGATGGGCAGCGTTCGGGAAGCTTCGCCATATACTCATGTCCGAAATACCGCAGTGTCTCAAGACGAAAGTCTTCGAGCAGTGTGTGTTGCCAGTGTTGACATATGGATCCGAAACGTGGTCGCTTACTATGGGCCTCATAAGAAGGCTCAAGGTCACCCAAAGGGCGATGGAGCGGGCTATGCTCGGAGTTTCCCTGCGTGATCGAATCAGAAATGAGGAGATCCGTAGGAGAACCAAAGTAACCGACATAGCTCGCAGAATTGCTAAAATCAAGTGGCAGTGGGCGGGGCACATAGCTCGTAGAGACGATGGCCGTTGGGGCAGGAAAGTTCTCGAGTGGCGACCACGGGCTGGAAAACGTAGCGTGGGCAGGCCTCCTACTAGGTGGACCGACGATCTGGTAAAGGTCGCGGGAAGAGCCTGGATGCGGGCAGCGCAGGACCGTTCATTGTGGAAAACCTTGGGGGAGGCCTTTGTCCAGCAGTGGACGTCATTTGGCTGAAACGAGTGCTAATAGTTTCCAAGCAAAACCTCGGACAGACAGACAGACAAATCGAAACTATAAGGGTTCCTTGTCAGGACTATGGAACCCTAACAAGATTATCTCCTACATAACAGGTTTCTTTAGGTACTTGAGCGATAATGGCCTAGTATGGTAGAAGGAAGCCACGGAGCAAGAGCGCAATGATGATCCAAACGTGCTCTCACTTCGCCGTCGGTGGAAGCGTTAGAAGCGGCGACGACAGTATGATCGGGACTATTCCCACCTCTCGTACCCACCGCTGCTACTCCTGTGTAGCCAGGGTCTACAGCTGGACCGCCAATAAAAACCCAACCAGTGAAGGTCAAGTTTGTCCCGGGGGAAAGTTAAACGGTCATTGGACTCACAATGAAATTAATCAGAAGAACATAGGAGTTGGAAGTTAAGGTTCGACTTCCCTTCATTACAAAGCGGATGACAGGTGACATTAACAAAGGTTTAGTAACCTTTATGAAAAGATATGCACCACGGACAATAGAACGAAGAAAAGAACAGTGTAGCGGCGCCGCGACGGCGCGGTGGCGGTGTCGTGTGCAGGAGCGCATACTTTCGATGTTAAGAAGCAGAAGCGCTATGATCGCTTTCTGTTTCCTCTTCTTGGTGATGGCCAGCGGACCGATGGCGTAGGGGCGCCGCCGGCTGTATTACACAGGGATGGGAACAGCTGTGTGCTCCCAGCTACTCCTGTCCCTCTCCTGGCTTGTAAGGTCCATTGTGTAGGTGGGAAATCACCATGAGGGACTATGATTCCCACTTTTACGAATGCGTGAGCACCGGGGTCTTTTTAGTGGGTATGTCTTGTCCTTCTGACTTGGTGAGCCCCACATAACCATGTCGGGCTCACCCTGTCAGAAGGACAACCTAACCTACCGCAAGGTACCTAACAGTTAGGAATGATTAAAATAAAAATGCTCATAAGTTAGCCATTAGACTTTTGGCGTTTGGTATTTTAAATAAATCAGTAAGCTTATCTCATAAACATTAATTTAATTACTAATATGTATAATTTATAATGATTAAGCATGCATAATGGCGTATTTATTACCTACCTGTCTACTCCGCAAAACTCTCAGTAAAAACATTTTCCTGTACATTTAAAATGCGCATTCTTATGGCATAATTACACGCTTTAAACATTATGTTCTTATCAAATTGTTGTTTTTACCTTAAGTTCTTCTTAGCATTTGCTTTCCATTAATTTCATTTCAGTAACCAGCGGTTTACCTCGAAACTCCTCCTCTATGTCTATTACACTTCTGTCTTTTGTTTCTGGTAATAAAATCACTACTATTATAAAACAATACGCCACCACCACCGCATATAACAAGTACGCCCCTTCCACACCTATACTAGCGAACAAATATCGCGCTGACTTAATGTTGATAGTTTCATTGATTGAGAAGAATAAAACTCCTATAAGTCCACAGATACCTCTATATTCCAGAGGGAATATCTCTCCAGATATTATATTCGGAAGGGCTAAGCCACCCACCACTATCGTTGCCATATGCAGATGGAGCAACGTCAGCCCTATGAAAAGATGGTCGAAACTCAGTAAGCCATGTGTCTTCAAATAAACGTATAGAGCGATGATGACGTAAAGTGTCAAATTAACGGAATATGCCCATAAAAGGACCAGTTTCCTACGCAACCTCTTAATAACAAACATTGTTAGCATACATGATACCACCATCTGAATATCTATCGACACAATTATGGCTGAGAAATAACTACTATCTTTACCTATTATACTGTCAATAATATCTTTTGCATTTGTAACAAATGTCATGCCACCAGCCCATGCGGACATGGTGTTCATATGCATCATAATTATAGTTGGTTTATAAACTTCCCGTTTACGGTATATGGTTTTAATGAAAGCTAGGTTCTTTTTAACTTTGTCTAATACGCTTTCATTGGAAGTAATAGCTTCGTTTGATCTCCTGGCCATGTTCATTTTTATAAGCTTCTCCAATTCCTCTTCTTCTGAATGACCTCGTAGCCAATGGAAGGTTTTCCGACATTCGTCATACCTTCCCTTCATCGCATAAAAACTTGGCGATTCTGGTGATATAAATATTATTATTACGTCTACAAACGCTACGAAAGCTGATATCAGGGCAATCCTCTGCCACGACATGATGGTTCCCAACCAGTGCACAACTAGAACAGCAAGAAATATGGCTAGAGGCATAGTTGTCAATAGAACTCCTCGATTTTTGGGACTGCAGCATTCTCCAATAAAAATGTTGCCCGTAATAGACATTAGACCCATGGCGAATCCTTGGATGAATCTTCCTAATAAGAGGCTGTGTGCACTCTCCGTTACTCCTATGATGAGCCATCCTGCAGTCATAAGCGCAGCACTGACGATGCCTGCAGGTTTCCGGCCGTACTTGTTCATAAAGAAAGTGACTATTAATGCGCCAATCATAAGGGAAATGCCGAATATGGACGCTGAAACAGAGAAATCATATCCATAAGTGAAAATTTCAATTATTGAACTGTCATCATAATTTCGTTGAATGATCGCTGCTATGGAACACCCATAGGATTGAAAGATGAAGCGTTACACTTACCGATCCATGTCGCCGACGCTTCGTCAATGTCGGTCGTTTCTCTCAGCTGAGGCAGGAGTACTGAAGTGTACCCTATCACCAGGCCATGCATCAGGAGGTTGAGGCTTACACCCGACGTCAGGAGACACTGCAAATGTTATATTAAAATTACGATATAGTATATAGGCATTGGCAGAATGATAGACCATTAAAAATATGGCAGAAAGTGGCAATTAAATAATTGAATCGAATAAGTAATACATCGTTTGGACTTAAAACTGGAGTAGTCTATCTCACCTGTGTGAATAAAGGACTTAACCATTTTAGGGGCATTATCACACCTGCAAAAAATCAAAGGAAAATTCTGAATATAAAGTATTATACAAGCTTAGATTTATTGCAAAACTATCAATTATCCCTTCAGTACTCTTCTCTATTGATTAACAGCTTTCGAGGAAAAATAATATACAAGTTGCACTGACATCTGCATCTAGGAACAATAGTAATTTATATTATACTAGCTTTCCGCCCGCGGCTTCGCCCGCGTGGAATTTTGTCTGTCACAGAAAAACTTTATCGCGCGCGTCCCTGTTTCAAAAACCGGGATAAAAACTATCCTATGTTCTTTCCCGGGACTCAAACTATCTCTATGCCAAATTTCATCAAAATCGGTTGCGAGGTTTAAGCGGGAAAGCGTAACAGACAGACAGACAGACAGACAGACAGACAGACAGACAGAGTTACTTTCGCATTTATAATATTAGTTGGGATAGTTGGGATTGCGACGGTATGAATGAAACTTACCTAAAAAGAGTAACTGACAGTGTTAAGGTTTTTTCTTTAGATTATTATATTTTACGTTTGCTAAACCTCTGAAACCACTCACCAAACCGCATCTGAACCGTATGTTAGTTAAAGCATTACTAGTATAATCTTTTTTTACTGTTTATTTAGCATTCGCATAATTAACGTGTCCAATGCTTTCCAAAATTCTTACCCTTTTTAATTAAGAATAAAATTAATTGTAGCGAATATTTTAGATGTTACAGTTCGGTTGGACAGGTCAACAATTCTTGGCTAAGAAGGTTCAGTAAGCTTAATAGTCGATTTTAATATTAGTCTGTAGAAGCAAAAAAAATATATAAAAATTATATAATTAATTTCATGACACATTGCAGACATTACAATTTTTATTCAAACATGGTAAAAAATAGTAAATCGATTCTAAAAATGATGAGTAGAAATTGATAAAGATGGGGCATTCACAGCTGGTCCTGGTACCACCATAATAAAAGTTTGAGAAAGAATGTCTTTAGATAGTCATTTAAATTTTATTGTCCCTTTATACAAATTCAATGAGATTTTGTACAATAATAATGTCTTTAAAATAGATGTTTTCTTTTTCAAAGTTAGAATTTGTATTTTCACAATTTACTCCGTTTTGAAGTCAAAATCATGAAAACGTGTATCTCAATATTTCAAACAATGGGGCTTCAACACTATTAAGAGCCATTTTACATTTTCGTGCGAATTTCTANATCAAAACCTACAGGATACTTCCCGTAAACTCAGAATCTTGAAATTTGGCATAAAGCATTGTCATATAATGCAAATATAGGAAAAATTGCGAAAATTTCATTTTTTTAGTTATCCCAATCCCAACTAATATTATAAATGCGAAAGTAACTCTGTCTGTCTGTCTGTCTGTCTGTCTGTCTGTCTGTTACGCTTTCCCGCTTAAACCTCGCAACCGATTTTGATGAAATTTGGCATAGAGATAGTTTGAGTCCCGGGAAAGAACATAGGATAGTTTTTATCCCGGTTTTTGAAACAGGGACGCGCGCGATAAAGGTTTTCTGTGACAGACAAAATTCCACGCGAGCGAAGCCGCGGGCGGAAAGCTAGTTAATTATAAAGCGCCTATGGGCATTTTAATAATTAATGATAATAATTAACTTAACATTTAAATTAATTATCCAATAGGTCTAGGAACAGCTTAGCAATAGTACAAGGTGTGCACCGTGCCGCGCCAGAGCCAAGACTGCCTGCTCCGTCGCTGCGCGCTCGATTTATACCCGTTGCAAAACAACCGTTGTGGAGGTGGGGGAAAAGTGAAAGGTGCTTGCTCTGACGTTGTACGGTGCAGCTGTTGTTTACGAGTTTGTAACAAGTTCGGCGTGCGATGACGCCGCCGTCACATATAAGTCTGAAATAGCCTGTTATGACCTTATCTGTCAGATAAACAACAACGTTGAGTTGCACAGATCTTAGTCGTTACCGGACTAATTAATTTACTTATTAAATAGCGCTTATGTCAGATATCTGGTACTGGTTCCATAAGCTTAACTTTACCTGACAGATTAATTCCTGATAGGCTATCAAGGACTTTATTAGTAAGATGAAGTAGGCCCTTAGTATTATAACACATTAAACTATACGTAAAAGTTATCTGACAGATAAGTTCCTGATAAACTATCAGGGACTATATCTGCAAGATAAAACTTGTCCTTAATATTATGAAATATTTTACAGGATGAATCCAACAAGCAAGCTGATATAGAAACAGTTAAACTGTCAGATACGTCAGATAACGAGGCCGAAAACGAGTCTATGTTGAAGAAACTACTTGGTAATGATGAAAAAGGTAAGCTGTCATTCTAATTTGAACCTTAACACGTTGTGTTCTTGTCAAGAATTTAGTGAAATTGCAGAAGAAGATGGGTAGAAGTATCATTTGTGGCCACTTAAAATTTAAATGTGTATAAATTCCAAAAGTTAAAAAAAAATTGATACATTTTTATAAATGAAACATACTAAATAATAATAAATTGATAATTTTATAATGCTTTAAAATATTAGTAAAATTTTAAACGGCGCAAAGATACAGTGCTTATAACTGGTACTTCTACCCTATACCTTTTTTACTATGAACCTTATGATCTTATAATATGGTTCAGAATCCGATAAAATACAAGTATATTAACGCCCGTATTCACAAACATTACTATGAGGTCTCACAGTGCGCGTGGACGCACAGGGTGACACACAGAGCTCTATTCAACGCTGTGCGTTCGATTTGCTGCTTCATTTAAGCAAGCATCGTTTGTGAATACCGGCGTTATTCAGGCTATAGTCTGGTCCGTGAGCACGTAGAATTTTGTCCAATGACCCCAAGCTACCCATCCTTATCGCTCGCGCGTAATTATGTCGCTGTCGCGCTCGCACACTCACTGCGGGCGCCCGTCGCACAGTCGCGACAGCAATGTAATTACGCACGATAAGGATGGGTAGCTTGGGGTCATTGGACAAAATTCTACGTGCTTACGGACCGGGCTTTAGAAGAATCTCAAATGAAATCTAACAAAATGTTTCATTCAGAAGCTGCAAAAGAAGAATTTGTCGATAAAACAGAACAGAAGAATGAAGAGCCATCTGGAAGTGATATGAATATCGTTGAGTTGGAAGAAAGTTCTTCTGAGGATGGTAAGAAACAAAAAAATATTACTATTCATCTTATACTCTTAGAATAGTGTTGCTAACTATCGATAGTTGACCTCAAAAAATATTTTGGATATTGATAGTGCTGTTAATATTGTTATGTGCAATAGTATCGATAACAAACTATCAATAAAATAATTAAAACTGAACTTGAACAATTTATCGATAAAAAATATAGCTCAAAATGCCCATGCGGCCAGCGCTTCCCTGCTACCTTTATGATATCGTCGGTCCACCTTGTAGGTGGACGTCCCACGCTGCGATTATATACATAAATTTTGTTTTTACAGACATACAAGAAGTGAAAAAGGCTTCCAAATCAGAAAAAAGCACGCTCATAACAGTAGACGGTTTAAACATTACCATACCAGGGTGCGTGGAAGTGAGCAATGTGAAGGTCGCCCATACACCAAACGTGGAGAAAGAAGCAGTGATCCAGGGTACTGATGATAAGGTAGGTCAAAAGTCACAAAGACTTCTATCATCAGGTCATTTAAGGACGTCGCACACTTATCAACCCAGAAAGGGCGTAACCGTACCGTACGTAGCCGGTCAGTATTCTTTGTATGAAATTCCTTACTTAAACGCACACTTAGGCCCAGAACACACGATGAAACGCAATTGCAACGAAACTGCATCTAAGTTTCTGCCATAGATTCCGTTGAGAGACCACACATGACGCGACCAGTTTGAAACCGGTTTGAAATGCAACTCAAAAGTAACTAGAAGTTGCAGTTTCGTTGCAATTGCGTTTCACCGTGTGTTCTGGGCCTTATCCGCACCACATCGGTACACGCCTCACCTCGCGATTGTCAGCGCGCGAAATGCGATACGGTGTTGATCCCTTTCCGAGTTGGTAAGTATGCTATGACCTTTAGTCTCCACTGCAGGAGCACGACCCACTAAAAATCAGAAGCAAATGGTTTGGTGTACTGTACATCAAGCACCAAGCTTGGGGCCAGTCAAAAAAAGTGGATAAGGTCGCCACTCGAAAACTTTTCTGCCCAACGGCCATCAGCTCTACGAGCTATGTGCCCCGCCCATAGCTATTTGAATTAAAGATTTTCTAATTTTCAGACATCTGCAGAGAAGCCTAAACCAAAGTTCAGCCTGGAAATTTTCAGTCTAGATTCAGATGAGGAAGACAGTGGTGAGTTTGGGTTATTAACCTAATAAATTATACAAAGCGAAACTAGGGTACACTATAGTTCTAACGCTTAACTCAGTGACTGAGGTATGAGCGGCACGGGAGGGGTTTTTGTAACGTCAAACGTCAGCGAGACTTCAGATTTATGCTCTAAGTTAAAATAAAAATTACTATTAAATAGTACAGTCACGGAATGAAAAGGTTCGTCAGTTTTCAAATTGATTCCTTCAACGAATCGCGAGCACATATTACCTTTTGAAACTATGTTACAGAATAATCTCGAGTTAGAGAAAATAATCTTTAACTGTTCGTCAGTAAAGTTCAAAATTATTCAGATCAAAGTTGTTTGACGATTTATCTTGTCAAGAAGATTATTATGATTGATAAACTAAAACCTTCTTGTTGGTTCAACCTGCCATTATTATTTCTTTTAAATAAAAAAAAAACTATTGTCAATTGGTCAATGTCATCATTGCATTGCACTGATGGGATAGAAAAATAAACAAGCAAAACCTTATTCGTTAGCAAACGTCATATTTATTTAAATGTTAGCAGCACTGTTTCTTGCACTGTTATGTTGGCAGGTTTGACTCTTACAGTACCTAGTGCAAGCGAAAACCGACACTAAGGTGACGAACCTTTTCATTCCGCGACTGTACTAAAATATTTTCAAAAACTTTAGTCCAAAATCTCTGATAAAATTCGACGTTTAATAAATAAATTAGATAACATATTAATATTTTTTTTTTCAGTACGATTTTAGTACTTGTTTTTCAGAAATTCTACGATTTAACTAAACTTCTAAAGTGTTTATATTTTATGCATAATTTATTAACTTCTAAAATATACATATACAGTAGAACGCCGATTATCCGAATCAATTGGGACCGGGGTCGATTCGGATAATCGAAAATTCGGATAATCGGACATAGACAGGTAATAGAGAAAAACGAACTGTCACACATGGAACAAACTCTAATTAGTTTAACAAACAGATATATTTCTACTTGGCGTTATTGTAAAACTGCTACAATAACGCTCAGTTGAAATATATCCGAATTCCAATAAAATTATCAAAAATTACTTGGTTTTAATTTTTTATATTACTCTTAGGACCGATTCGGATAATTGGCGATTCGGTTAATCGGCGTTCGGATAATCGGCGTTCTACTGTATCCTATTGATAGACGTGCTTCGTATTTTATTAAAATTATTACCTGACTAGGTTAAAAAGGTGTGGAATGTTATTTTGGAGATAACTTGGTTCCATATAAATATAGAGAGATGCTAAGTAATGCGCTGAGTTCGAAACTCAGTGTCGTATTAGAAATTCACACACACAAAGAAATCAAATTATGTGCTCATTATCCATTGCGGTATCAGTATTCAACGTTCGAATAATCTTTAGTACTATGCAAGCAATATAAACTGTTTACATAATGACGTCGCTACTGTCATCATTGCTTTCACAAGCAATATGTTCCAATTTGTCCCTTGTCACATTTCCCTTTAGTTTCTGTGATCTGTGCTTGTTTCTAAGTTGATATCAATGAAATATTCCTTAGTACTTTTGATTTAAATTATTTTTTTTATTTTGACACGTGTTTGAAAAATCAAGGTCAGATTACAATAAAATAACAAGTGAAAACGTAACATTGCATTGCAACTCGCAATTTCGCAATATTGATGAGGAGATTCCATTGGAAAGTCTGTATTCATTCCTAGGATTCCCCTAACACCATCAAATTCAAGAGAATTCAAGAGAGTGCAGTTTCCCATCTCATGCTTAGGGACCACGGTTTAAAATAGTGTGGTTGCATAGAGCCTGCAACGGGCAACCGCGTGCGCAGCTGCTCATACTAATTTTCGATACAAAAGCAAGTGTTGGCGCCCTCACGAGTTTTAGCGGAGTTCCATATGGTAGCGGGAGTAGACTTAATGGAAATCTATGCTTCTCCGACGACCAGTTGTATGTGGAATACTCCAGAGTATGCGCACACAATAGCCTGGTGATTTTAGCACCTGAAGGAAAAACAAAAAAACATTGTTTACAAAGAAATCTGCGGCAGGTGTAGTGTTTTAATTTTGTTTTAGAAAGATCTCATAATTTTGTAAGTATTCAAATATTTAAACATAATGATGTGTAGATTTTATATCAAAAAATATAATCATTTAACAAAATTAATTTTCTTAGAATATTTTAATTCTATTAGAACCATTTTCCACTTCATCGCAGAAGAAGTCGCGGGCAAAAAGCTAGTATGAAATATGTAGTATTGCCCGCGGCTTCACCCGCTTGAAATTTAGTTTGTCACAGATCGTCATAAATTATAGCCTATACATTGTAATTCTGGTCGACGCCAGGGATGGATGAGCGTCGCTGTCGCTGGCGACAGGGTCTTCTGGTTCAGGGTTCATGGCGTAGGTCTCAGGCAAAATGAAATCCACTCGTAGAAATTAATAAACTCAGTGTATTCACGAAAATAATTACACACAGCACTAGAGTCGTATCGGAACTGAGTGAACCAAAGGTCTTGCGATAGGAACGTCCGACCCGAGTGATAGTTGAACACAGACTGCCTAGTACTGCTGTACTGTACTGTAAAGTTTCATCAAAATCTGTTCAGTAGTTTTTGCGTGAAAGTGTAACAAACATCCAGACATCCACACAAACTTTCGTATTTATAATATTAGTAAGACTAGTAAAAAGTAAGATAGTAAGATGAATTATTTTAGTTATTTGTTTACTTATAATAATATTTATTTATTTATTTCTTAGCTCTGTCTGATAATGGATCTGGAGAAGATGCAATGGCCACCTCCGTAACAAAACAATAGAACCCTATGGAGTTAAGGCTTGTGTGATTCGCCTTGACGAATATTTCGTATCCAGGGTCCGATGATGGAGCTGTAAGGGGGCAGATTTATTTTTCACTATGTGACTGTCTTTATTTTGTACTTAATATATATTTTACATATTATACCTGTTCGTGTTTTATTATGAATTGAAATATAAAAGACTTAATAAACTCTATTAAAAATTTAAATTAATTAATCAATTTTGAATACCTCATTCTACCTTAAAATTAATAACTTAAATCAAGTCTTAATACGGTCACGGCTCAAGATTTTTTTGTCCATTTCAGCGTTCTTTTTACTCTTTTGACGTTGCGTTGACAGCTTTTACCTAAATTCGCGCGGAATATTTTTGTGAAATGGCTCTTAAAATGAAGAAGAAAATTTCTTACCAGTAGACCTAGGATTTCTCCAAAGAGATTCGCTCTCCTTCAGTTGGATGATAGTCGCTGTGAGTGGTCTGCAATCACAACTCAGAAGGACTGTGGTTGAATGCCCATAACCATAACCGGAGACGCTATAACCATTTGATCCCGAACCACTCATAGTCTCCTCGATATCAAGGTTGAGAAGTGGGAGCCACGTTGGCTAACTTTCTTCGCTGATTGTGACTGCACTTCATGAAACCAATAGACGACGGCACGTCAGGATATAACACTGACATTAATGGAATATTTCGTCCAGTGTCGAAATACGAGACCTGCCTAAAAGCAGTAGGTATATCATTTTGCCATGTTGACAATGAATTCCACTAAGGCCATATTTCCACCAAGGTGGAGCAGAGCGGAACGGGCCTGAGAAGTGTTTTGAATAACCAACAGATTTCATTACATCTTTCCACATCTACTCTCCGCTCCGCACAGCTCCACTCCACGCCGCCGTCAAATTCTATAGAAAACATAAGTCCTTCCGACACATCTCATCTCCTCTTCGCTCCGCTCCGATTTGGTGGAAACCGGGCCTTAGATTAGATTTCGACATTGTTAATTATAGACGCTTAAGTATGAATACCTAGCTGTTAATAAAAACATATTATTATGCAAATACCTGTTTTGTTTTAAAAATATCATGGCCTTAAAATGTGTTCGTAACGACATCATGGTGTTTTAAAAAGCACGTGTCGTAGTGACCATCGTTATGATTTATTATTTCGCCAACTGTAATAGTTAGGTTAGTTACTAAGCCAAACCGACGAGATATTATCACGTGATCAGCGACCACGGGCGTGCAGCGATGGCGACCAGACTTAAATGCATTGATCGTCATTGCTGCACGCCGGCTGATCGCATGTGATCGCGTTGGTTTGGATGAACCTGGCTGATCGCGTGTAATTGCGTTGGTTTGGCTGAACCTTTAAATAGCTGAATAGACGCTAACGAGTGATTTAGCATGTTAAGTCATGATTATGATAATGCCCATACATAATAATTGTAGTAGAACAGTGCAGCAGACAGTGTTCCCCAACATGTGGGGCTGCAGAGTCAAGGTTTAGAAAAATAAGGAATTGTAGGTAGGTACTTAGTTGAGCGATAGAGATATATGCATACTCCATAGGTAGTAACAGTGGCGAATTAATTGAAAAAAAAAATGCTAAAGCTTAGAATTTTGACTTTCGGCGATAGGTTTTAAAAAAAATAGTAGGCAAGCATATGTAAACACTAATTTTATTTACTAAATAATAATGAAACATGCATAGATGCACGCATTAGTTACGCAAAACTTAGCAAAAAACATTTTCACGTTAATTTTAAATGCGCATTCTTATGGGATCATTACACCCAATGACGAATGTTATCATCAAATTCTAAGTTAAAAAATAACCTAAATTTCTTCTTCGCATTTGTTTTCCATTAACTTGAGTTCGGTAACCAGCGGTTCACCTCGAAACTCTTCCTCTATGTCAATCACAATTCTGTCTTTTGTTTCTGGCAATAAGAACCACGTTACCGTCAGAAAATACGCCTCCAACGCTGCATACATCATATAAGCCCCATGCACTCCTATACTAGCGAACAAATATCTCGCTGACTTAATGTTGATAGTCTCATTGATTGAGAAGAATAAAATTCCAATCAATCCGCAGAAACCTCTGTGTTCCAAAGGGAAGATTTCTCCAGCTATGATGTTGGGAAGAGGCAAGGCACCCGCCACTACCGTAAACATATGAATATGCACCAAAACCAATCCTATGAAAAGATGGTCGAAACTCAACAAGCCATGTGTCTTCAGGTAAACATATAGAGCGATACTAAGGTAAGATATCACATTTGCTGATATTGTCACTGAAAGGACCAACTTTCTACGCAACTTCTTAATAACTAAAATCGCTAGCGCACTTGATATCACCATCTGAATATCTAATGATACAATTATAGCCGGGAAATTTATATCTTTACCTAGTATAACGTCGAGAATATCTTTTGAATATGCAGAAAATGTGACGGCACCAGCCCATTGGGTTATACTATTCATATGCATCATAATAATAACTGGTTTATAAACTTCCCGTTTGCTCATAGTGTTTTTCAAGTAAGCTATTTTCTTCTTAACTTTAAATATAATCCCGTCATTAGTATTGGTAGTCTCGTTTGATCTCCTTGCCATGTTTATTTTTATAAGCTTCTCCAATTCCTCCTCTTCTGAATGACCTCGTAGCCAATGGAATGCTTTCCGACAATCATCGTACCTTCCCCTCATCGCATAAAAACTTGGCGATTCTGGTGATAAAATGATTATTATTAAGTCTACAAACGCTACAAAACCTGATATCAGGGCAACTCTCTGCCACGAGACAATGGTGCCTAGCCAGTGTACTAAAAGAACACCAAGTATTATAGCTAGAGATATCGTTGTCAATAGAGCTCCTCGATTTTTGGGACTACAACATTCGCCAATGAGGATGTTACCCACAATAGACAACAGGCCCATGGAGAGTCCTTGGAGGAATCTTCCTACTAAGAGACTGTAAGCATTCTCCGATACTCCGATGATGAGCCATCCTGCAGTCATGAGCGCAGCACTGATGATGTTTGCAGGTTTTCGGCCGTACGTGTTCACAAAGATTGTAACTAATAATGCGCCAATTATAAGGGAAATTCCGAATATAGACGCTGAAACAAGAAAATAATTTTGATAATAAAAATTAAGACTAATTATTAGATTGTCTGTGTCATCATTATCTTGGTGAATTATCGCTATCTAAAATCTATCCATAGGATTAAAATGAAGTATTACACTTACCGATCCATGTGGCCATAGCTTCATTAATGTCAGTCGTTTCCCTCAGCTGAGGCAGGAGTACTGAAGTGTACCCTATAACCAGGCCATGTGCGAGGAAATTGAGGGACACGCCAGACGTCAGGAGACACTGCAAATTATGATGCTCAAGTTATTGGCAGAGTGGCAGACCAGTTGAGTCTAGTAGCAAGATAACTTCTAAGTAGCAAGTTAGCATAATATCAGAGGGTAACTAGCTGCAATAAACTATAAAGTTATCTAAACATCTCGTTCTTCTTCTTCTTAGTCGGGCACTCTTGTCAGAGTGGTCATTGTTGAGCTGACAAGATAAACGGTGTGGTGAGGTGTTCAATGTCATCTCTGAGGGTAGCTCCTGGCGATGTACTTCCATTTGTGACTGTTAGAGGCGTCGCAAGTATACTGGACCATGGTGGACTCAGTAGCCTTAGTGATGGCGTCTATCCAGCGGGTCAAACATCTCGATAACCACGGATAATAATAATCTTAGTCTGATAATCGGGTGGTGCATTGTTTGGACTTAAAACTAGAGTAGTCTCTTACCTGTTTGAATAAAGGACTCAACCATTCTGAAGGTATTTTAGCACCGGCGGCATCTGCAAAAATACCCAAGTAGTCCAGTCAATAAAGCATTATAGATGGAAAACTGTAGAACACAATTTCTGACTTCAGGACTTTATTTAGACTAGTTAGGAGGTGAACATAGCAAAAGTCCCCGCCCTTAGCCCTTGAGCCGACGGGGAGAGGGGGGTTTAAAGGTGCCACTTTTCGGTTTTTCGCTTAATCCTCGGAAACTATGCGTCCTAGTGACATGACTACTTTGAACCAAAAAAAGCATATTCAATTTGCTACAGATGAGATGGACAAGTTTTTCTATGAATTGTATAGTTTTCGCGGAATCTGCTCTAGAAGGTCTGTAATATTGGAAATTTTATTTTTGTCTTACATGTTCCCATCAGGAGAAAATCGACTAAATCAACATTGAGCAATCATTCTAGACATGCGGGAGCATGTTAAGCCTAGTTCCAGCGAAGGGACTACACCGTGCGTATATTTAGACGAATCACTTTGAGCCACTTTTGAATCCTCATCACTCAAAAACTACTGGGCATTAACACTTCAAATTTGGCTCATGTGTTGAGACTTACAAGATATACATCAGTTTCAAATTTCATAAATATACCTCAAACGGTTCTTTAGATATTGACGTCCAAAAATCTACATGTCTGACCTATAGACCAAATTCTAACCACTTCCAGATGACCTCGAAGGTTCAAATTTGGCATCCAGAAAGGTAGTTATGTAAATACAAAGGAACAAATAAAAAACCAGTAAATTTTAACATTTCACATGTGATAGATAGATAGTAGTGCTCTAAATATCGATTTTTGAACGTCAATACCTAAATAACCGTTTGAGGTATATTTATGAAATTTGAAGCTGATGTACATCTTGCAAGTCTCAATAGATGAGCCAAATTTGAAGTGTTAATGCACAGTAGTTTTTGAATGATGAGCAGTCAAAAGTGGCTCTAATTGGTTCGTCTAAATATACGCACGGTGCAGTCCCCTCCATGGAACTAGGCTTAACATGCTCCCGCATGTCTATAGTGTTTGCTCAATGTTGATTTAGTCGATTTTCTCCTGAAAGGAACATGTAAGACAACAATAAAATTTCCAATTTTACAGACCTTCTAGAGCAGATGCCGCAAAAACTATACAAGATATAGAAAAAATTGACGGTCTCACCTGTAGCAAATTGAATAAGCTTTTTTTGGTTCATAGTAGTCATGTCACTAGGACGCATAGTTTCCGAGGATTAAGCGAAAAACCGAAAAGTGGTACCTTTAAACCCCCCTCTTCCCGCCGGCTCAAGGGCTAAGGGTGGGGACTTTTGCTATGTTCACCTCCTAACTAGGCTAAATAAAGTCCCGAGGTCAGAAATTGTGTTCCACGGATTTCTCTCTACACCGTCGTTAAGGCATTCATTGACTGGACTAAAGGGTAAGCTTGCCTGTAAAGATAGTGTGAGTGTTCAAGTAAATTAGGAGTAGGTAGGTAAATACCTAAACCATTGTGATGGTATGAATTGTACCTAGGACATAATTGACAGCGTAAATATTTTCCATTGTATTTGCAAACCGGCTACTGCTTGATTAGGTAAAACCGCTCACCAAACCGTTGCCGAATAAGTAGGTATTTTTTAGGCTGTTTTTCATTCGTATTTCGTATAATTAATGTATCCAGTGCTTTCCAAATTGTTTACAATCGCCGGTCCTCAGACAGGCGATAATNTAGTCTTAACTGCCCACTGAATACCTAATACAGTAAGATTTGGTTTAAAAGATGGTGTAGGTAGAGACAATATCACTATAACTACAATCAGTCAGACAACAAGTCAGATTTCTGAAAGATCGTTTTAGCACCATCATATTCCTAGCGTTAGAATCCCATTAACTAAAGTTAGGAAAGCTATGCCATGCCTAGTGCTCATCCGTATAAATGCCTCCAGCGCGCTCGAAGGTCAAGCCGCAGCGCACGCGGCGCGGATCAAATTCCGCCCACCTGCGCCATTAAAATGCCCGAGCGGGCGCATTCCCCGCGGCCGGGGAATCCGCCACTCCCGTGCCACTGCCATCATTAAACACAACTATACGGTCCAGAGGTCACGTAGATGTGCATGCCAGTCAAAGGCGTGGGAGAAATGATCACAAACCTCAAGAGATTATCGCTAGATATAGAGCAGTCTCAGTCTCTCAGTCAGACGAGATAGAAAATATAGAGCAGTCTATCTCATGATGATGATGATGACGGTTGGCTAAAACCGAAAAAGGCTTAAAAATACTCCTTACAGAGAGAAGAAAATGAGTTTATACTCGAATAGGTCATATTTACGGTAAATAATTTACCCCAAAGGTTTGTGACTACCCGTTCATGAGTAGTGTCGTTCAAATTTAAGATTTGGAACGCGAAAGTGTGCGTGTGATTCAATAAATTTTATATTATATCAACTTAATACCAAAATCTATATTATATGCTTTGGGTAAAATCTGCAACTGAAAATAGTTTGGCTACCTTAAATTAAAAAAATGCATAATATACATAACTAAAATTAATAAACTTAACAGTCTGCTCAAACTCCGTGGGTTGAAAAGCGAATATCAGCGGACAGAGCGGTTTTTGAAGTCCCAGTGAGTCGTAGCAATGCGAGCGCTACGTGCTACGGACTACGAAACTACGAACATTCCTCGCGCTCACATACCACGTCACACCCACACCGACCACAAACTGCAGCTCTGCTTTAACTTGTGGCAATACATTTTTGAAAAGAAACTAAAATACATTCTCAAATCAAAATTCAGGTTAAAGCAGTTTCACAGGAGTAAATAGAGCTGTTAAAATTCTAAACGTTTAAGGCCGCGTCAGCAGAACTAACAAAAATTTTAGAACTGGTCACTGATGAAACACCCACACAAGCCATCAAAACAAACGGGACGTCACGGGCGGCGCGCACGTGCTGGCGGGCACGTCCCGCGACGTCTCACTGTCTAGTTTTAGCACTTGTACAAACCCAATTTCAGCTCCAACGGCAATCGAAATGAAGAAGTAGCTCTACAATTATATTATCGTCTCTCGTGGCTATTTGTGTTACACAAGGTGACAAGGCATTTGCTATTCTCGAATAATTGCTCTTATTTGATTCACTACTACCGAGATGTAATCAACTACACGTAAACTAATTTGCGACTCTCTTAGAAATAACTAAGTGATTAGTTGTAATTAAAATAATCTACAAATCATCCTATCACACCGAGTAGCACCGATTATAATAACTAGTAATAAACTAAGGCTGAGTTGCACCACCTAACTTTGACAGTAACTATTACAATAACCGGTGATTTTAGTATGGAGTGAGATTTTTGACGTTTGTCAAAGTTATAGTAAGATGGTGCAACTCAGCCTAAGTAAATGTTGTTTTGGGTTGACACTGGCTTGAGAGGCAACTGTTAAAATAAAAGGCAAGTAGGTAGTAAAACAAAACTGAGAGTAAGCAGGAAGAGTATTGCACATTCATGGCTCATCTTTATGAAGCGGCTCCGCTGAAGCGCGCGGTGACGTCACGCTCCTATAAAACGACAATCACAAGTCCATTCCGGCGCATGAAAGCGATGACTGCGAGCCCCGACGTAGAATTCATAATTTCATTTGTCCCGCGCGGCATATCAAAACGCTGCGTTTTCGCTTAAATTGCGACTACTGGGAACATTTTTCACAAAAGTGGAAATACCGCGAGCAAAGTGAAAACACACATTGTTTACTCTCGCATACAGAGGCGCTTTATTCACGTTACGTTGTAGCAATAAACACAAAGGTAACGCGCTGTAAGTTGTAACAAAAGGCGTAATTAGGGCGCGGGAGTAGCCGGCGCTGCTTCGTGTTTTACGCGAATTAATTCTTGGTCGTGCCCGAATACGAGCAGCCGGCCTGCAGGGCAACGCTTTGTTTTTTCTCTTTTACAATCGCTGACATACAAAAATATTCATTCCACAGCATTGTCAGTGTGTCAGCATTAAACAAATTTAAGACCTTTTATCCGACAGCACTTCGACCACCGCAACGTAAGCACCGTAGCTTACAGCCTTAAATGGTAAGATAATTGTTATAGAGAGCTTAGAAGTATTATTGGCGAGTTATGGGAAATTTCTCAACTTTCAAAACTTACTAAGTGGATTATTTGCTAGCATCTGCGAAGTTATACTGCGGTCACTCATCATAAAAAACTGGACGTAAATGAGCAACCTAAATTTTGTTAAATGTGAGAATTTATCATTACATTAACAGGCAAAGTTGTGTTGAGAAGTCAACGCTAAACTTTGAGTTCCAGACATCGACTTTGAAATCCCAAGATAAATTAAACTTTCAAGTAAGACAACCTGAGTTGAGGGCTCAGATACTTTCATATTGATCCTAGCGACCCCAATATAGAAGTAAGGACTGGCCTCCAAGTCTTTCACCCTGATCTCCTGACTGCACGAATTAAAATCTAATTAGTCTGCGAAATATATTGCAATATTTCGGGGAGCGTAATTTCGTTATCACACAGAATGACACCTGCTAATTACGGGACACGTTTCAGAACTTTAATTAAATATTATACAGGGTGTTTCTTGTAAGGTGTCAAGCCGAAGGCAGGTGATAGGTGAGGACTAGACCTATCGATTTCACCCCCATGTATGTTCTACGATTTTTCATAGTTTAGAAGTTATCGTCAATTTTGTGATTTTTTCAAATTGTATGACCCAGTAGGCTTTAAATTTTTGTATCTTTTTTTTGGGTCGACTTTTCTCAGATTTCTTTTTTTTGACAGATTCCCTATTAATTGCAGATTTTTGAAAAAAATAATCAACTTCCTATCTTTGATGCAAGATACAAAATTTTTGCTAGAAACATAAAAAATATGCTATTAGCGGAACATTCTAAAATTTTCAACTTAAAAGTTAAAAAAAAAAGAAGAAATTCCATAGGTCCAAAATAATTTTAAAAACTGCGCAGTTTTCTGAACTTTCATAATAACACAAAAAAACATGTACTTAATAGGCCATTATTTTCTGTAATCGCTCCACTAATGTGGTAAGTCGGAGATTCCGTTACATGTTTTTGACTTTCTTAGGACTAACTAATGATTGCAATTCTCTAATTTTTTTTAAACTTTTAAGTTGAAAATTTTAGAATGTTCCGCTAAAAGCATATTTTTTATGTTTCTAGCAAAAATTTTGTATCTTGCATCAAAGATAGGAAGTTGATTATTTTTTTCAAAAATCTGCAATTAATAGGGAATCTGTCAAAAAAAAGAAATCTGAGAAAAGTCGACCCAAAAAAAAGATAAAAAAATTTAAAGCCTACTAGGTCATACAATTTGAAAAAATCACAAAATTAACGATAACTTCTAAACTATGAAAAATCGTAAAACATACATGGGGGTGAAATCGATAGGTCTAGTCCTCACCTATCACCTGCCTTCGGCTTGACACCTTACAAGAAACACCCTGTATAGACGTCGCTAACGTGAAGCCGTCTATACAGCTCGAGACTCGCTAGATTACAGTAAGTAGCGTGTAGAGGTGTGAATATCTAATTATTACACACAGCAGTCTCAAAGACGAAGTTAATTACACTTTGAAGCACAATAGTCCCAATTGTACTTCCTCATTAATATCTGCGAGTGATGCCGGATTTACCATGGAATTGGCAATTGCTTAACATTGTGTCAACCTTGTCATACGACAATAACTCATATTAATATAATTAAATTAATAGGTAAGATACTGGATCTACGTGATTAAAGCGAACGTCAAGTCAAAGTCAACATTTTCTTTATTTGTTTAATTATACTATTAAATAGTACTCTACTACATGTCTCTTAATCTTTATACCCTACCAGCGCTTCGAGATCAACATTTGGCAAGTGCTGAGAAGAAACGCCGCAACAAGTCACCACTACCGGTTGATAAAAAACAAATAGAAATAGCAGTAGTACTCGTAGGTACATGATTCAGGAGCAGTTCTCTGAATTTACCACGCATTCTTGTATGGTGTATCTTATGAGAGAGAATGGGTATACAAAATTGCGTAGTTTAGCGTGGCAGCGTTCTTCAAAGTGACTCACGTTGGGCGGCCAATTTAGCGTGGCAGCGTTCTTCAAAGTGACTCACGTTGGGCGGCCAATTTAGCGTGAGACTCTTCAGAGTTGGGCTCTTCTCAGGGTTTGGGTTCTTTTTAAAATGAAGAACACGACGCAGGAGTATGTTGGCAAGTGTGTATTTCGCTTCGAAGCTCACAATCAACTGGCTTGTTACTGCGAAGACGCAGTAAGGCAAAAACAATACAAACTAATACAATACAAAGCAATAAAAACAATAGAAACACCGCAGCCCCTAGTCGTGGTATCTTTTGGGCCGTTTGATTGGCCGACGCTTAGGGCGCGAACTGGAGTGGTGTTCGTTGGTTGGTTGTCGCATATGGCGCGAACGAGAGTGAGCGCGGCGGGAACGAGGCGAATCGGCCAGACTACCTGGATTGGCGATAGCTGGCGTTATTAGGCGCGCTACATCATACAGTATTGTAACTTCATATAAACAGACGAAACGAGAACTTTCTTTCGAAATTCAAATCTCGGTATGCGCTCGGTATGCAAAAGTCGGGGGTGTCGCGAATGTGCCGAATGGACGTCGGTGGCCAAGTGTTAAAAATGACAAAACTGATTGAATTTGAGTGACCGTCATTTACGGTCAAATTGTTCAAAAACTAGTCAATTTGTCATTTTCAGTCAGTTTGATTTGAAATGAAAATTATATTGTATTAAACCAGCTTTTGCCCACGACTTCGCTCGCCCGAAATTAACGTAACAGATCATTATGATTATTAAAGTTTCAAAATTATTTACGTAGTTTTAAATAANTACTGCGAAGACGCAGTAAGGCAAAAACAATACAAACTAATACAATACAAAGCAATAAAAACAATAGAAACAACGCAGCCCCTAGTCGTGGTATCTTTTGGGCCGTTTGATTGGCCGACGCTTAGGGCGCGAACTGGAGTGGTGTTCGTTGGTTGGTTGTCGCATATGGCGCGAACGAGAGTGAGCACGGCGGGAACGAGGCGAATCGGCCAGACTACCTGGATTGGCGATAGCTGGCGTTATTAGGTGCGCTACATGCTCCCCCTCCAAGTCATAAGAACGTCCCGTTGGTGACTTGGACCTTACAGGCGCTGATTCCCGTTGAAGTCGCGGACGTCCGCGATGCCTACGTGGTTGTATTGGGGCCGAGGACTGAGTGGATTTATGAAAGGGGGTTAGGTCATTACTATGGAACCTACCTACATGCTCGTTAGAGCTTAATTGAACTACGTCGTAGGTGGTGTCGCTAACAACCCTGCTGATTTGGTATGGTCCGTCCCGCTTAGGCATAAAGTGATTGGTACGTCCTTTCGCATATTTACTAAGTAAGGGCGTGGTAACTAGAACTTCATCACCCACTTGATACGTTATTGCTGATCGACGATGATGATCAGTCGTTTCTTTTCTTGGTTTCCAATTTTTCATAAATTTCTTTAAGTAAAGCGTCGGAGCTCCCCCGAGCCTGAAGATATCATCCAATTCCTGTTGCAGAGAAGAGAGTTTTTCGCGCTCGGCGGGCGTCAACATCTTGCTTTCATTCTCTCGTGGCATTTTTGCAGCATAACAAGAAGAGGATGGACTGGGATGCTCATATTGAATAGCGAAAACTTGGCTATCATCAGAAAACTTCCAAGTCGAATTCCCGAAGTTTAATACGATTCCAGCTGCTAACAGGAAGTCGATACCTAATATGGTTTCATTACCTATAGCGTCGGGAATTATGACAAAATCTAGTTTAACACTTTTATTTCGACCGACATCTACTTGCAGCGTAGTGGTTAAAACTTGGCGCCACTGCGCTGAGCCATCAGCGAGTTTGACTCGCATGGTCATCTCGATAGTCGGGTGTCGACGCTCTTGAAGCAGTTTATATAAAGAACTTCCTACAACGCTCCTTTTAGCACCTGTATCTATTAGCGCTGTCCCTTGCAGGTCTAATATTCTAACACCTAAAAGAGGCCGTGGTTGTGACGCAGATGTGTGACGAGTATGCGAAGACGTAGAAAAAAGTTCTAAAATATCAAGCTCGTACGTCACTTCGTCGACATCTGAAGAAAATCCGCGATCGCAATTAGAGCTTATGGTCACCCTACTACTCCCACTGAACCCCGTACGCTTGTTAAAAGGCTTCGTGGTACTTTTGGATGGGTTTGACCGCTTTGTTTGACGACGATCGGAATCATACAAAGGAATTTTATTATCTACGGATAGCACAGCCGGGTTGTTAGAAACACCATCTGGGGACGCTACACGTGAACCATCATTGTTCAAAATAATAGAGGTCGTAAATTCTAAGGGAAGTATGGGAAAAAAATCAGACAAATAAAAATCAGTGCCATCAACTGACGTTAAATTATTTTTACAATTATTATCTTTAGGCATGATAGCATGGTATTTTCTACGATTATTACTCTCAGCGGGAAGAAAGTTATTATTAGGAAGAGATCTAGGATTATGTGAGGAACGTAATTTGAAGTTTTCGGCCCCAAAACAATCAGTAGCTTTACTTACTTGTGCGGGCGACTTACGATTGGAGAGGGAGGTTGGCGACGCCTTATGTATGTATTCACATGATATGGCGTTGAACTGCGTATTACACTTAGCACAGTTGGCCCGTACGACTCCTCTTTCTCCGCATCCATAGCAGGAAACTTCACTACCACCGTCTTTCTTCAACGCAAGCCGACGACAATTTTCACGTTTATGTCCGTGTCGTTTACAGTATACACAAAAACGATTATTNATCTTTCTTCAACGCAAGCCGACGACAATTTTCACGTTTATGTCCGTGTCGTTTACAGTATACACAAAAACGATTATCTTCACTTGTCGGCGGCGTCGCGGCAGCGGCAAGCTGGTCGCATGTGGCGCGTCGCGTCGGCGCGGTCACGCTGGCTGTGTTTGTGCGCGTGGACGGCGGTGAACGGGCTGAGGCATCGATGCACGTGCGCGGAGACGCGAGTGGAGGCGCGCGTTTTCGCTGATTGTAGGCACTCGCGGGCGCAGCGACACATGTGTTTTCCTCAGCAACCTCTTCTATTTCGCGTGCTTTTTGTAGCAGCGTTTCGAATGTTTCCACTTCTTCTCTTCGTAAACGTTCCCGAACTCGCACATGGAGAAGGCCGTAAATCATGTCGAGTTGCACCTTTGCGCTGAGGTCTTCTTTCGGGAGGCGTGCTAGCTGAGCGCGTGCTTTGGCTACATAAAGCTCAGTTCTCTCCCGGAGTTGTTGCGGCTTCGAGAACAACTCCCTGTAGATCCGGTGTGGAGGCCTACTGTCGCCGAAGGCGCTGCGGAGGTGCTGCAGGGCTTTGCTCCACGAGGTGATCTACTGTCGCCGAAGGCGCTGCGGAGATGCTGCAGGGCTTTGCTCCACGAGGTGATCGTGGACTTAACTCCCTGCCACCACGTGGCTGCGTCGTGCGTGAGAAGCATCGACAAACCACGTAAGGCGTTAGCATCACTAACATCAGCGCAATCTTTAAATGACTCCAAAGCATCGATAAAACCTTCGAGGGACTCGGTGGGCGCTCCGCTGTAGGTCGATTTGCACGTGGCGAACGTTCCAGATACAGGTTGAGCGGGCGGCGGCGTGGAAGAGCACTGCGCGGCGTGGGCCGGCGCGGGCTGTGAAGATGGCGAGCGGCACTCGAGCACTCTTGATAGCAGGCGCTCAAAGTTTTCTGCTTGCGACTGTTGCAGGGACACCATCATGGCGGTGAGATCGTCCACGGTGATGGGCGTCGGCGCTGGCGTTGGCGTTGGCGTCGGCGTTCTTGCAACGTTGTTGTCGCGTCCATCGTCTTCCACGTCGAAAAAGTCGGTCTGGCGGCGATTTGTATTGCGGCGTGTCACAGGGCGTGGCATTTTCTTAAAATTTTATAAATACCACGGAGGTCGTGTTCTTTTAACTTGCTCGTCGTTGAGCTGCCAGTTTGTGCGTGGCAGCGTTCTTCAACTTGCCCCACGTTGGGCGCCAATTTAGCGTGGCAGCGTTCTTCAAAGTGACTCACGTTGGGCGGCCAATTTAGCGTGGCAGCGTTCTTCAAAGTGACTCACGTTGGGCGGCCAATTTAGCGTGAGACTCTTCAGTGTTGGGCTCTTCTCAGGGTTTGGGTTCTTTTTAAAATGAAGAACACGACGCAGGAGTATGTTGGCAAGTGTGTATTTCGCTTCGAAGCTCACAATCAACTGGCTTGTTACTGCGAAGACGCAGTAAGGCAAAAACAATACAAACTAATACAATACAAAGCAATAAAAACAATAGAAACACCGCAGCCCCTAGTCGTGGTATCTTTTGGGCCGTTTGATTGGCCGACGCTTAGGGCGCGAACTGGAGTGGTGTTCGTTGGTTGGTTGTCGCATATGGCGCGAACGAGGCGAATCGGCCAGACTACCTGGATTGGCGATAGCTGGCGTTATTAGGCGCGCTACAGTAGTATAATAAGTAAGGTAGTGTAATTTCTCTTGGACTGGATATCACGTGTGAAAGGCTGGACCAATTTCTAAAAAAATAAGAAAATTGCACGGAACATTAAAGAAATTGAGTAAACTATCGGGACAGCTAGTAACTCATAAATAATAAATAGTTAGACCTACTATAACGAAAGGCTTTCTTCCCACACAGTCCGCAGTCATGAGTAAAATGGTTCTTTTAACGTCAGAATCTTGTTTTTATTTGTATAGGTACGGCAAAGGCAAACGACAGGCATGTAGTTGGCCCGTCTGATTGTATTCGTACGCGGCGCGTGCGTCCCGAGGTGTTTACCCGCCAGGTCCTCGCGCGCGAGCATGATGATGATAATGTGTACCTAATCAGCTCCACAACGCATCGATTTATTTTCTTTTTACACAGTATTCGGTTTCTCTGTAACTTTAAACGTCTCCAATTTGAAATCGAGTTTCTTTGAAGGCTTTCCCGTAAATTGAAGTTGGGTAGAAATTACTTTTCCTCGAATTCTGTTGAAGTCACGGACAGTGGGAGAGGTGGATGAATTATTTTTGGAGTTCAATGTTAAATAAGATGTCTTGGGATAAATAAAATTGATAGGTAAGTAGTTCGGATTTCGTAGTACAGTAGTAAGGATCATCATCATAATCATCATTTCAGCAATAGGACGTCCAATGCTGAACATAGGCCTCGCCCAATGATTTCCATGTTGATCGATTGGTAGTGACCTGCGTCCAGCGCCTTCCTGCTACCATTATGATGTCGTCGGTTCACCTTGTGGGTGGACGTACCACGCTGCGTTTTCCGGTACGCGGCCTCCACTCCAGAACCTTGCTGCCCCATCGGCCGTCAGTTCTGCATAGGTACTATAATGTGCCTTGCCCATTGCCACTTCAGATTGCTTAATCCGTCGGGCTTTGTCAGCGACTTTAGTTCGTTTACGGATATCCTCATTTCTAATTCGATCTCGTAAAGAAACACCGAGCATAGCCCTCTCCATAGCACGCTGTGCAACTTTAAGCTTCTGTTTAAGGCTTTTAAGTCGTAACGTTTCCGAACCATAGGTCGTAATACGTATTACAACGTAACACACATTTTGGTTGTAGACTTTCGTCTTTAGGGACTGAAATATTGTGGACGACAAGATGTTGCGTAATTTCCCAAACGCTGCCCAGACGAGTTGGATTCGACGATTGACCTCTTTCTCGAAATTGGACCTACCTGGCTGAATCGTTTGTCAGACGTAGACATACTTATCAACAATCTCGAGAATTGAGCTCCCAACCAACCGAAACTGTGTAAGGCGCAACATGGACATTCGACATTAAGCTTCGTTTTATCTAACTTCTATGTTCATTCGCAGGCCTATCTGTTGGGAAACTCGACTAAGGTATTTGAGCATTGCGCCAAGATCTTCAATAGATTCTGCCATGACCACAATATCGTCGACAAACAGAAGAATAGTGATGTAGGTACTCGTCTTTAATGTTAATCGGTTGTTATTACGTAGAAAGTTGTTCAACTTTAACTTCCATGGTCATAGTCATACAATAGTCATATAATCCATAAACAATCCAAGATTGTACGGAATTGAGGTCAAAGCTTGCAAAGTTATGAATGTCACCATAATTTTTCCCATACAATCCAGGGATGGTTAATATTATAACACGGTCTGAACTCTGACTCTGCCCCCAGTGCCCTCGGCTAATGTCTAAACAAGGGTCCCTAATGACCCTCGACGGCAGATCACAGGAGGCACAGCCCAAAATTAACACATTAGCGCGTAAGTAGATAATTCGCGTTAATTTGTGGACTCAAAACAAATGGATGGCGCTCCAACCCCACGAGGTAGGTAACTACAATGAATATGACTTTCCTCACATCATATCGAAATTCCTGCGAGAGCTAAGGTTCACGGAATGTAGGTTATTTAGTTTGCCCTAAAATTACGCACAAGAAATAATGTAACAGCAACATTAAATAACATAAAGCAAGTAGGCAGGTGCATAGAACTTACGGTGAAATCTGGCAGTCTTCGGTCTGATGAACGGTGCAGGGCTGGGCTGGGCTGGACTTCCGCGGGCACCGCCGCCGTCCGCAAAGATTGCGATTATTTATCACAGCCTAGTTCAGTTACATATTTATCACAGAGCAGTTTAACACACCCAAAATTGTCTTTAGTCCAACACTTTGAAAATTGATGATGTCTTCCGCGATTTTCACACTGTGAAAGAAAAACGTTCATCGTAAGACATTGTGAAAGATGAAAGGGTACGGAGTTTTTCGAGTCTACCTGCGAATTTAATAACACAGAGCACGCATAAATTTTGTAATTACCTACAGTAAAATTTCGTACATAACCTAATAGTACTTCAAAAAGGAATTTGTTTACTTATTTACCTTTTTTTTTTCTTAAAATTCGTCGTTTGCGTCATAGATAAAAAAATTAAAATAAACAAAAAATTAAAAAAATACCAACTATTTAAAAAGAAAATAAATTCCGTACGAAACAAGGAGTACGTAATCGCAGAAGAAAGGCAGTAAGGCACATTTTTAGGTATTTTAACAAATTAGTAAAATCTACCTGTAATAGTGGCATAATTTGGAGAAAGGACATTGTCAGAAACGGCCCAAGAACCTGGGCACAGCAAAGTACTACCTACCAAAATTAATCGCTAATTTCTTTAATCTAAATATATAAAAGGAGAAACTGACTGACTCACTGACATATCAACGCACAGCCTAAACAGCTAAACGTAGGCACTTTAAATTTGGAAGGGACGTAGCTTAGGTACCGTAAAGGTGTACTAAGAAAGGAATTCCCGAATTTCCCACGGGAACGGGAATTAGCGGGAAAATCCTTTTGAATTAAAAATCTAAACCGCTTATGTTAGACGCTTGAAATTTGGCATGCAGGTACCTTAGTAAACTTAAAAGCTTAGTTACAACAGGATATTGCAAAATTCCCACGGGAACGGGAGTTAGCGGGAAAAAACATATGAAAAAATCGAAACCACGTAAGATAGATGAACGGGATTCACGCGTACGAAGTCGTGGGCGGCCGCTAGTACATAAATATTAGTTAGATTGTAACGGACTCCTGAGCATTAGAAAATGAAACAAAAAAGTATTTTACGTTTATTTCATAATAGGTACTATTACGACATCCGGACATTTTAGGGCGTTCTGTGGTGGCATCTTAGATTAATAAATGGTGGCATGCTCCATATCCTATGGTATTGTGTCGATAAAATCTACGTACAATCGGCACAAGGCAATGTCGTACTTCATTGCCAGGAATCCACGTAATATTATAGTGATGATGACTTGTCTTTGCATTTGGCCACTATTTTTTGCTATGCCTGACTGACCAACACGCCATCTAGTGTAATAATCGAACAATACTTTTAGAATTATCACAGTAACGTTACTATAACGAGTAACGTAATAACGTTATTATTACGGATAAAATTTTATAATAAATTAAATAAAAACAGACAATATTTTTTGATTATTGAATTAATATAACAGTACTTGTTAGTTGTTACCTACATAATTTTAGTTAACAATTTTTTGATGGACCTCATCTTGGATGACAAAGTTTTTCGCGGTTGTAATCTTGTTCATGCCATTGATGCCAAACCAAATCGCCAAAATTAATGACGTCTGCATTCTGTAAACTACCAAATAATAATAGATGCTTTTAAGTCCTAATTTAAATTGGTTTTTGATTAATACTGTTGAAGGTGAGTCACTGTTGAATTTTTTGTTGGCGACAGAAAAGTTTAATATCGAAGCTATCACTTCCGTTTAGACAGGAAAAGGAAGTTATGGCGACTTATGCGGTATGGTTTTCTTCTGCATTTAGCGACCAAACAACACATCCTCATCCTGTTGTGTTTCACTTGATGTGATGGCGCAAAAAGTTAACTTTGATCGCTTTTTTGTGTGCTTTGCTGACTATAGTGATAACGTTTGGGTTGCGATACATAAACATGGTGCACCCATTGACCTTGTATGGATTCATTGAAGTGGTAATTTAGTAATTTTTAATATCCCTAAAAAATTTTTGTTTATCAACTTGTCTAAATTATTTTAATATGTTATTATTTCAGTAAATCGATCGATTCTGCTGTACATATTCCAACCCAAAATAATCATAGTAATGTTTGGCATTGTTGACCCTATTTGTACTTTTTCATTTTTAAAATTATAACCTAAATCAATAATACAAGTTTTGCAAGAGTATTCACTTTAAGTATTCGTGATTTATATAAAATGGCTGTGAAAAGTTTGTTTAGTACCTACCTGTTGGCAATCCAAAGCCTCTAACCTACCTTCTGACCTAAGGAGCTGGAGGTTTAAAAAGGTGTTGTGGTATTTCAAACGAATTTACAATTAATGGAATTATCTAAAGTTATGAACACCTCCTTGTTCCAGTCACATGGAAGACATGGACACAGAGAGTGCCAACGATGTAGTATACCGCCATCCCCAGGTCATCTCGGTAAGTGTTATTGCATAGCTCAAAATGGTTTTCTGTGGTTCACAGTTAATTCTGCAATACATTATTGTTATTGACTCTTCTAGTTAATACACCACCACCATAAAACTCATATATCACCATGACACAAACTACATCCTCTAACGCGATCTATAAATGTAACTTTGTGCCTGGTTACTCAATATACTCAATTGTTATACATTGTTTTGTGTTACAGATAAATTTTATTGATGAAGAAGGGCTTAGTAAACAGATATCTAAACAATTGGACCTTCAAAATCAGTTAAATTGCAGAAGAGAATGTAAAGCATTTTTGTTTCATAAGACCTCAACATACCGCGGAAATCTTTTTTGCCATGTTCTGTTGAAGGCCTGATAAATGTTGTGCTGAAGCACCGCATTTCTCTTGAATATGACTTTCTGATTATTGACTGTGAACTTGTTCTGTGCTGTAGTGCATATCTAGAAGAAGTTAGACATTTGGTAGCAAGTTATCAATCTTTATAAAATATCTTCTTCATGACATGAAGTGACTTAACAGGATTACAGATTATTCGTTATGGTTTACATACACTCAGTGTTAAAGCAAATAATATTGCTTTTCGTAAGCGAAGTAAACATCAATGAGGTTGAATCGCAGTGTCTTATTAACATCTACCAACCTCTAATGACTTAGCTAGGTGTTAATAGTTTTAGAGGAGGATCTAGCTGCAAGTTTCAGTCGAGCACTGAGCCAATACTCTAATAGTAATGAGGGCTATCGTTTTAGCGCTCACCAGTTGGCGCCACTGTAGAGTAAGGTCCTGTCACTTGCTAGTAGCGAAGACAGTGGCGCCAACTGGTGAGCGCGAAAGTGGTAGGAGGACTATAGTATTTGCACTCATCAAGATGGCGCCACTGTAGAGTAAGGTCCTGTCAATCGCCAGGGGTGCTAACTGTTAAGTATAAAAACGATAGTCCTCATTATCTGTGTCATTCATTCAGCTGGAAGACTTGTCCGGTCGGAAGCCGGACGCGCTGCCGGCGGGCGCGGGCGGCGCGCGCTCGGCCAGCGCCGCGCTGGAGCTGGGCCGGCGCCTGCTGCTGGCCGCGCGCGCCGGCGACACCGCGCTCGTGCTCGACCTCATGGCCATGGGCGCGCCCTTCACTAACGACTGGGTGAGTGCGGCGAGCGAGCCGTCCTCGGTCCCCCTCACGGTCTAATACACTTTGATCACCTGGCTTTGATGACCCAGGTAATCAAAGTCCACTTCCAGCGACAATTTAGTGTCCTTTGATCACCCACGTATACTATGCTCTGGGTGATCAAAGTGGACTCCAGTTAAATTATTATTTTAGTGTCCTTTGATCACCTATAAATAAATTATACCTCTGAATAGTCACATACATGTCCAATTTGTTTGTTGGGGTTTTTAGAAAATATAAAAAATGTTATAAAACAAAATATGTAAGTATAACAATTGGACATTTATGTGACTATTCAGAGGTGTAATTTGTATGTAGGTGATCAAAGGACACTAAAATAATAATTTAATTGGAGTTCACTTCGATCACCCAGGGCATAGTATCCGTGGGTGATCAAAGGACACTAAATTGTCACTGGAAGTAGACTTTGATCACCTGGGTCATCAAAGCCAGGTGATCAAAGTGGAATAGACCCCCCTCACTCGTTCGAGATTAAAACGAGCCGTTCGTTCCAGCTGGGCACGTCGCCGCTGCACCTGGCGGCCAGCAACGCGCACGTCGAGACGTGCGGCGTGCTGCTGCGGGCGGGCGTGTCGCGCGAGGCGCGCACCAAGGTACGTCGCCCGCCGCATGGCGTCGTGCTCCTGCACACAACGCCGCCGCGCTCCTACACTGTTCATACGCGCCGAGTAAAACCGCCGCCGCGCCGCCACCGCGCCGTCAAAGCATAATTTCCATTATTCAAACCTGAGCGATATTCGCTGCCGCTGTGGGTAGAGGAGGTACATACCACGCGGGTTTCGCTCAGGTATTTAGTGGGTATCAAGTACCGCGGCTAGAGCGTTTTCTCTGCCGCAGACGGTAGCGAATACCGCTTAGGTCTGAATAGGCCTTAAACAGTGCAAAGGCGCGGCGGCGGCGTCGTGTGCAGGAGCGCTTCCTCACATCATAAAGACCCGGGCGCGCGTTACAAATCTCCTCGTGTCTAGGGTTGCCAGGCGTCCGGATAAAGCCGGACATAGTTAGGCTTTTTGATTGCGTGTCCGGCCAAAATAACCGATGTCCGGCCTGTCCGGCTTTTGTTAGGCTTTTTATTTGGCTACCGCGCCAGGCGAAAGTCGAGCCACAGAATAATAAGAAGCGCACGCATCAGGACGTCGGGCGACCGACGATGATAATACTCACTCGTGAGCTATGACACTAATTGCACCCCCTCCCCCCGTCACATGTCCGGCTTTTAGGGTTAAATGTCCGGCCAAACGAAGCACAGAGTCCGGCTTTTGTGGTTTTGGACCTGGAAACCCTACTCGTGTCGCAGGTGGACCGCACACCGCTGCACCTGGCGGCGTACGCGGGGCACGCGGAGGTGACGGAGCTGCTGCTGGCGCACGGCGCGGCGGTGGACTGCCGGGACATGCTGCGCATGACGCCGCTGCACTGGGCGGCCGAGCGCGGCCACGCGGGCGCGGCGGCGGCGCTGCTGCGGCACGGCGCGGACGCGGCCGCCGTCAACAAATTCAAAAGGACGCCGCTGCAGCTGGCCGCCGCTAAGGGCCACGCGCACATCCTGGCGCTCATCGACGAGGAGCTCAAGCTGCGTGAGGCCGCGCCCTCCGTTCGCGCGCTCATGCCAGGTGGGACTTACACTCTTAGATGCCTTCGGATTGTATAAAATACCTAGTTAAAAACGTGTATGCTTTTTGCAGATCGTCAAGTGGAAGAAACTACGACGACGACGACGACGATTGAGATCCCACGAGCGATACCGTTCACCACTGTCCCGTCGAGTAAGATTACCTCCCGTTCCACACCTGAGTTATACTAATAGAATGTCTAGAATGACCAGTGACCGCCTGATATTTCATATAAGTTATTCTGACTTTTAGAGCCCATTCCGGAAATAAAAATCAAGCCGAAACCGGCCCAAGAAAAACAAGCGAAGCCAGAAGCCAAAACAGAAGTATGTAACCAATTTATATTTTATTTTATTATTTACCGAACAATCGTCTGTTGTTATAAATAATAAAAAACGATGAGTCCCTGAAATCAGGGACTCCAACCAGAAACGTCACCCTTTTCATTGAATAGATTATGTAACCAGCGGAGGCAGGCAGTCTCAGATGACAAGTATTAAAGAGCCGTGTGCCCCACAGAAGCCGGAGAGCAGCACGCAGGGCCGCGCGGGCGCCGCGGCGCTGCTGCAGCGGCACGGCATCACGCTGCTGCCGCCCGACACCACCACCACCGTGCTCAGCGCGCTGCAGAGCGGACGCACCGTCGTGCTCTCCGGTGAGCGCCCAGTGACACTGGTGACCCATCATGGCCCGACTCTGTTGAGCCATGTCCTGCCACTGTTGAGCCATGTCCTGCCACTGTTGAGCCATGTCCTGCCACTGTTGAGCCATGTCCTGCCACTGTTGAGCCATGTCCTGCCACTGTTGAGCCATGTTCTGCCACTTTTGAGCCATGTCCTGCTATTGTGGAGCCACGTCTCGACACAGACCGACCACTAAGGTCATCCCAAACGATTGTATATGAAATCCAAATCATACATATTATATCGAGCGCAAGTGATCTAGTCGCCTCTTCTCCAGACGCCGGCAAGCTGATGCTGAAGGAGAGCGAGGAGCCGGCGCCCGCGCCCGCGCCCAAGCCGCGCGGCATTGTGCTTACTGCCACGCCCGTGCGGACCACGCCCCACGGCGTCAAGGTACGAAGATACTTGGAAACTGAGCTGGAATAAGCTTGACTTGTGAAGTGATGTATCGATCGATTACCCGATATCGATATACCCTTATGTCCAAAGGGTACTACAAGGTTCGAGACTATATTGATGACAAGGATGCGTGGTCAGTTCAGTCTGCACATATTTGATGTACTTAAATTTGACTATTCTTACCGTTAGATAATTCCTGGCAATAAGTGGTGACTGAGTTTGTTCCGGCGTTTCTTCTCAGCACTTGCCATATGTTTGTCTCGAAGCGCTGGTAGGGCCCAAAAGATAAGGAGACATGTAAAGTGCCCCATAAGGGCTACCTTTTCTTTTTTTATTATTTTCTATTGACGTTCATAAGTGCCACTTGTGGTCTAAACTGAATAAATATTTTTTTGATTTTGATTTTGATTTTGATTTTTTGATTAAAAACCTGTCTCTTCCAAAGGTGTTTACGGTCAACAACCGGGCCTCGACGAGCGGCGACACGCGCCCGCGAGCTAAGGTCATGACTCCGCAGGATCTCCAGGTGAACATCTCATTCAAACATGTGAACGTTTCAAAACGTCGTTCATATTGCAATTTGTTCTATGTCAAAAATTACAAGTTTACAGGAGAGTAAAAAAACAGCGTGGGCAGGCTTCCTACTAGGTGGAGCGATGATCTCGTAAAGGTCGCGCAGACCGTGCATTGTGGAAAACCTTGGAGGAGGCCTTTGTCCAGCAGTGGACGTCATTTGGCTGAAACGAACGAACGAACGAAAAAAACAGCGTACTTATGGGAAAAAAATCTTTTAAGACACCAAATGTTTTTTAACGAATGTTTCCTAAGCAGTTTGTTCTTTTTAATATAAATATAAAATGTCCATAAATAATTTATATTTTGTTAGAATTTTTTTGAATTTTTTGACATTAAACAAATTGCAATATGAACGACGAAAAATGCCTGATGCGATTCGGCGACGTCATTTTCTCAATCGCCACCTCACGTTCCAGCAAGTGAAGATAGTCCAGCTGGCGAGCGACGCGCGCGTGCGGCGCCTGCGCGCTGCCCCCGCGCCCGCCGCCGCCGCCCCCTTCAAGATCATCATGAACAAGTCCAACTTCGAGCACCTCGTGGCCGGCGCCAAGCCCGACGCCGCCGACCGAGCGCCGCGAGCCGAGCCCGCGTCCACGCCGATAGTGGTCTCGCAGAAGTGAGTGGATATACATACTTCTGCGAGACGACGACCGGCGTCGACGCGGGTGATGACAGATCCACGATCGTTCGCAGTTGCGGCTTCAGCCTGCCCTCCATCGACGCGCCGGTGGACGCCGCGGAGGAGGGCGCGGAGGAGGCGCTAGAGAGCGAGGTGGAGCCGGCGACGGCGACGCTGGCGGAGGACGAGGCGAGCGCGCTGCGGGCGCAGCTGGCGGCGGCGCAGGCGGCGGCACAGGCGCTGGCGCAGCAGCTGCGCGACACCCGCGCGCGCCTGGCGCAGTACGAGCCGCTCGAGTGACGCGCGCCGCAGCCGGCCCCGCCTGTGGGTTAACGTTGATGAAGCCTGGTCTGCGGCACGTAGAATTTTGTCCAATGACCCCAAGCTACCCATCCTTATCGTTCGCGCGTAATTATATTGCTGTCGCGACTGTGCGACGGGCGCCCGCAGTGAGTGTGCGTGCGAGAATTATGTTAGGATGGGTAGCTTGGGGTCATTGGACAAAATTCTACGTGCTCACAGACCAAACTATAGCTGATGTAACGCCGCTGCGTCGTAAAGGATTCTGTCAAAAGTCAAGTACTTTTTAGTCGAAATTTCGTTAATACGCAGCAGCAAAACTCCCCGGCGTGACGCTGTACTCGTATGTACATTTTTCTCACTCCAAAAACATATCTCGAGTACCTATAACGTGATGAAATGTATCTACATTGGTGTGCAAGTTTACTAACATTTCTGATGAAAATCCAATGAAATAAATCCACAACTTCGTAAATGACTTTATCTTAACAAGATATTACTTTTCATTACATGTTGCATTTTTTCACTTCTACACTAAACTTTTTCGATACATTTCCTATACCATAAGACTGACCGACATTAGTATAGGGTTTGCGTAAGCTGCGAGGCAAGAGATGCAGTTACGTCTTTTATATCTTTTCCTACATACCCATTATCACAAGAATTGAACCCAATTATTCAATACTTCACTAGTATTACCAATATACAATCATGTTATCATAGATGTTACTTTATCTGGTGCAAATACAACATAATTATTATGTAGATTTAAGTCATTTAACATAGTCTAGGATCCTCTGACCTCAACAAATAATTTTATAGTATATTTAGCAAAAATCACATGTTGGTAAAGTGCACTTTTTATTAGTTTAATGTAGTTAAATTAAAATGGAAGCTCTCCTATAGCAATTAAGAATTTAATTATATTTTTTGTACTATAAAATATGTTTACATAATAAAGAATTTATTTTTAAACATGTTTCTTTTATTCAGAATATGATTCATGATAAAAAGATCATGAATTTAACAAATAATGCTTAGTTTACGAAATAAATATAATAATAATTACATTACAATTTCATAAAAAGGCCTGTTAAAATTGAGTTAGGTAGTTCAGATTTCCATTATCAACAACTCGACAAATTGATAGCGCAAACAGGACGATGAAAAAAAAAGCCATTCATTTGTTTTGGTAAACAAATAGGGCAGATCTGATTAACTATTTATTATTAAGATTCATTCTCTAGTTTTCTTGAATACTTTTAACAGCTCATTAATTAATTTGTTCAGATTTTTCACATTCCAGTGTTATACATAATAATGTATGCGAGTAAGGCAACTATGGTGCTTACTTTTTCATCAGATGTATTTCTTTATGCATACTTTTTTATAAATTACTTCCGTTGATTTATATTTTGACGGTTAATTGATGTGGAATTGTATAACACGCTTACTTAATTGTAATTTAGCCATGTACTTCGTCTCTGTCCCAATGATTTCACCAAGCGTCGCCTCGGTGAGCTGCAAGTTCAGCACGGGAGTCGGACGCGTTCGGTCAGCCAGCATTGCGGAGGATGGACGTTTAGCGCTCTCGCATCAGGCGACGCGCGCTAGGGGCCTCGCATCAAACAAAAATGGCGTTCTCGCGCTTGGCGCGCTCCTCCTTGCTGAAGGCGGCGGGCGCACGTTGGTAATCCTCGCATCAGGCGGCGCACGTTGGAGGTCCTCGCATCAGGCGGCGCACGTTGGTGGTCCTCGCATCAGGCGACGCACGTTGGTGGTCCTCGCATCAGGCGGCGCACGTTGGAGGTCCTCGCATCAGGCGACGCACGTTGGTGGTCCTGGCATCAGGCGGCGCACGCTGGGGGTCCTGGCGTCAGACAGCGGCCTAAGAGTCGCGGCGCTGCGAGCGCGCGCTGAGCACGTCGCGGAACTGCGACAGGATGGCGTTTTCGCGCTTGGCGCGCTCCTCCTTGCTGAAGGCGGCGAGCGCGCGCTTCTCGTCGGCGGAGTAGATCTGGTTCTCTTTGCGGATGCGCACGGCTTCCATGCGACGGTGTCTGTAATCGAACGACACCACATATGAGCAAGAGAAAACACTGACAGGATATTATAAAAAATCGTAAAACTCATTTATTTTTGCTAGTAGGCTTTAAAAAGCACTTTAACATGTCTCAGTATTAACTCTACCACTACTTAAAGACAATAAATGGGCCAATGCTAAGAAGAAGCAGCGCAAGAAACTCAGTCACTATTCCATGTTATAATCCTAGCAACCAATCTATAGTACCAGATTAGGACTACTTGATGCCCTATTTAGTAAGCAATTCACCTACTATGAGCATACCTTGGTTTGGTTAATCCAGCACTGCTAATCTACGAAATCATAGAAAGGCAGATTAGCAAGTAATCTTTACACACCTGCTCCCGCTCATGACGTATCCGACGGATTCGTAGGAGGCGATCTCGTCGGAGGTGAGGCCGATCTCGCCTCGGCGCGGGATGCGCTTGCCCTCGGCCACGTAGGCGGCCATGGCGGCGCCCTCGCCCGGCAGCAGCGCGCGCCCGAAGTCCTTGTGGCCCAGCGCGGGGCCCACGCGCGGCGCCGGCCCGAACGCCGAGCTGGCCAGCTCCTCCTCCTGCCGCTTGCTGGACTTCGACGACTTGCTGCCGGCTTCCACTTCGTGCTCCTCTGCCATGATAAAACGACATTAGGAACCATTAACCACAATATAAGTGACGTATTTGCAGAGGGGTGGAGTACGTTACTAGCAGAATGTTTGGGTTACTGTGAAAATAATCGCATCTGATTTATGTACTTTTCCTAAATTAAGTTAAATTGTTTATAAGTTCTTAAATGTTATTTTGAACTTTGTTACGTCTTGTTTGAATAGTGTAATTGGTACTACCATTCTATTCATGAATAAATAAATATTATAGTTAAGTAGACCTATCAATCCTAACATGTATTTCTTATCTTAACTATAACAAAAATCACAACTATGAAAACAGCAATAAATCATCATTCATCAATCAACAGATGATCAATCATCAGATTGATTTGCTTGAATTGTAATACCTAAATGCTAATATAGTGAAGCAATAAGTATTGAGATGTTAATTAGGATAGGAAAAATAATGTATCAATTCAAACTTACTTCCTTTTTCCACCCAAATTTCTTCCTCACTGCTTGAACTGGAGCCACTGCTGGAGCTCTTGGATTTCTTTTTTGCTTTTTTGCGAGCTTTCTTTACTTTTTTCAATTTCTTTTTCAGTTTTTTTAGTTTTTGCTTTGTGTCTTCTTTATCTTTGGATTTTTTGCTTTTCTTTTTCTCTTTACTTTTACTGCTGTTTTCTGCCGGTGAAGTTTCTTCTTCAGAGCTGTTATGAAATAAACAAATAAAGCTTATAATTTTGATGAGCATCTTTTAAGGTACAAATAGTTACAACAATTACCATGCTACATACATTACTAAAGACTAGGTGATGTTCTATTCTAAAACATCACCAATAGAAATAAACTAAGATTTCTAGAATTAAAACTTACTCAGGTCTCATGGGTGACTTGCCCCAAACAGAAGAGACACCGATCAGTCCAATCCTCTCGCGCTCCTCCCGCCGGGCGTCCAGGAACTCTTCCTCTTGGGGCTTGTAGCGAGTCTTGGGCCCACTTCCTCCACTACCCAAACCTACAAATTATAAACATTAACATTTTTAGTGAGTTTGATAAGTAAAAAGCAATAGCACAAAGATCAATTTTTCTGTTATCATGCTCATTAACCCTAGGTTGCACCATCTTACCTAATTATATTAAACGTCAAAAATCTGTTATAGTTAGCCTTGGCACAGGCCATCGATTTTTAGTTAGCCGATAGTAGGGCCCGATTTTAATTTGTAAGAAGAATCGGCCAAATCAAATCAGTGTAATGTGTGCACTTTCATACATACCCATACTGATCAACTGCCCGACTAAACTATCAGCCGACGAAAAATCGATGGTCTGCACATAGGCTTAAAGTTAAGGTGGTGCAACTGAGGCTAAGAATATAATTGCAACAATGGCACCTAAAGGTACATAGTAGAAAGATCCAAACCTCCACCACTGCCAAGTCCACCACCACTGAACTCTCTGTATGAGCTTCGGCCTCCAGCTCGGTCGCGGTCATGAGGTCTGCCGCGATCTCTGCTTCGCTCCCGAGTCCTCTCGTGGTCCCTGCTGTACTCGCGCGGCCTGTCGCGGTCCCTGCTTCGTTCCCGAGTCCTCTCACGGTCTCTACTACGCTCCCGCACCCGTTCACGGTCTCTGCTTCGATCACGAGTTGCTTCGCGATCCTTGTGACGATCTCTGCTGCGGTCAGGCCTGTCCCTTTCGTTGCTTCTGTGCCTATCGCGACTGGGGCTGCGGTGTCGGTCGCTGCTTCGTCGCCGACCACGCTCGTCCCCTGTCATAGCTTTTCGCGGTTAATTTATTTTATTCGTCAAAATACAAAAAGCACTTTGGGTTTCCAATTCACAGCGAAAGAAACTTGTTACACTAAATAAATAATAAATTATTCATTCAAATAGAACGAAAACAAACATGCTGCCTGTATTCGTCGTATATTTTTCATCTGTCATTTTGACAATTCAGGAATTTGACATCTGTCACTGTCATATAGACATTATTTTTCTTTAATTTACTTTTGCAGCGATGAAATATTGATTATACAGCCCAGTTTATGAATTTATCGCGTTATTCTGGGGGCACGGCAGTGCCCCCGCCAAGTCGAGCGCGAAGCAAACACTGCCGTACCATCCTTTACTGGAACCATTTCGCCGCATTTTCAGGCCCCTATTTGAGAACCTCTGGATAAGACCAGAACGCAGAAATTTTCGTCATCTAGTAAGCTATAATCACATACTTAAAATCCAAAATTTCAAGTCTGTAGGTCATTTATTTCCGAAGTTAAGCGAAAGCAAAGTTTCGCATTTATGACACTCACTCACTGATGATCATCAAAATAGAACTAGTACTTCCCATAAACTCAGAGAGCTGAAATTTGGTACAGAGTTAGGGTTTAATGGCCACATAAAGGGAAAACTATAAAAACTAGGAAAATCGAAGATCTGGATATAATAATAAAGAAATCGCAGTAAAGAACCATAGACTTGGCACGACTTTGTCTAGATTTCATTACTTTTTAGAGATAAACAAGCAGCTCCATCGAGACTTGGCTAGTTTTTTTACAGAATGTTTTTGATGGGATTCACTTTATCAAATCAATTTTCCTTATCATACTTTGCTTCTTCTTACTACTACTAGCATACTCCTTTGAAAACAAATATCTTTCTATTCAATCCACTTTGTGCACTTATCTTGTGCTTCAACCATTGCTTCAACTTGAAAATCAATAACTTGAACAAAGCAGAGTCTGCCCACGTGACTTCAATAAATCAATACAGCCGATTTCGCCGGGCCCGGCAGCGTCATAAACGCGCGCCTGTTTGCAAGTCGCATTTACAGTAGAAGAGAGTGCACAAAAATCGTAAGCAATATTCGTGCTCCAAAATGAAGCTTTCTACGTCAAGATACAGTTTTTGCTTAATGTTTCAAATTGTGGCCATCGTATTCGATTTGTTTTTCAACTGTATAAGTTTGTTCCCGAGATCTCGCGACGGACTTCTTGTAATATTCATGTAAGTTCACAAACATAATTATTTAAGTTTCAGGCAGCTACCTGAGTAGCTAGTTGAGTATTTTACTTAGATAATTAATAACATTTATTTCTTTTTCAGATTTCAAGATTTATTCCTGGTACTCTCCATCACTACCATGTTGATAACGCTGTTCTCAACATACCTATTCCAGGTATGTGTATCTTTAGCTCTAGCTAAACTTTAGCTTTTATTATCACCACGCATGGGCTGGCACCCGGGGCGACTTTCTTTCTGTTGAGCACCCATCCCGAAAATCAACCGATTCGCCACAAATCAATCAAATGCGTTTGAGCGAACCGTTACTTTTGTTGCAACATAATAGAGATAATATGGGTATTCCTCATTCGCGGCAGTAGTAACAGTTTGTATTAAAATATAAACGGGTTTAAATCTCACAATGGACAAGGGTGAAGTTAGGTCAAGGAAACAATATTTTCGTTCAAATGTATACCTGCAATACATCCTACCTATACTACTTCTTCATCAAATCGATTAAACTCGAGTTAGGTAACATCAGAATATCTAAGTTGCGCGCGTATATGTACATCAGTAATTACTTGGTTAGGTACAGGAAAAAGTTGGCTTTTCTGGTGGTCAATCAGTATTGAAAGGCATCAGGAAATGTGGATGCTAGACGCGATTAGATGTCATTTAGAATTAGATTTTTGATGAACTGGCTGAGAAAACGCGCGCACTTCGATGCATGTCGAGTAGCTATGACGTCAAAGACCTAGATCGTTGCGACTTGGCAACTAATACGAGGCGGATTTATAAGTTGTGTAACTCCTTTCGTATTGTTTGCTTCCGGCAGGCCGGTCTGGTGGAGGTGCTGATCCGCAAGTTCCGCGCGGCGGGCTCGGTGTGCCTGGCGTACATGGTGGCGTCGGTGGTGCTGCACACGGCCTGGCTGCTCGACAAGTGGACCGAGAAGGAGTCCATCTCCTCGCCGCTGCTCATCGCCCTGTTCACCATCCAGCGCGTGTGTGAGTATCACATCACACCACTTAGGGGTTTGGCATTCACTTGATTTGGCAGCTTAAGAACAACCGAGAACAAGTCTACTGGGAGTTGGGAGTATTTTATTATTGTTCCGTTGCGAAGCACATGGAATTCGCGCGGCGAACAGAACCGCCTTAAGCGGAAGTTGGAGTAACTATAGACCTATCACGTATGGGTCCTGCCAAATGACGCCCACTGCTGGACAAAGGCCTCCGCCAAGGATTTTCATAACGACCGGTCCTGCGCAGCCCGCATCCAGGCTCTTCCCGCGACCTTCACCAGATAGTCGGTCCACCTAGTGGGAGGCCTGGCCACGCTACGTCTTCCGGCCCGCGGTCGCCACTCGAAAACTTTTCTGCCCCAACGGCCACCGTCTCTACTAGTTATGCCCCGCCCACTGCCACTTGAGCGGATCAAGTCTTCCTGCTGATCCGATATATTTTGCATCCGCGCAGTGTCGCCGTGGTACTACTTCGTGGCCAAACGCGCGGCGCTGCGCGTGGCGGACCCACGCATGTGCGAGGACGTGGACTGGATCAACGGCCAGCTCGCGACGCGCTGAGACATGCGCGCGCACGGTTAGACTATCCTGGAGCTTACTAATTACTCTTTACTTGAACCCTAAATGTAACCGAGCTATACTAAGTAGCTCTTATTTTGTGAGCATCTTTACACGACTGTCGTTTTGTAACTATTTTATGAGACTGTATGTGTCCGCTAGCTAAAAAAACGCCCTTAGACAGAGAGCAGAAATAACAGGAGTGGAACTGACAGGCAATCCCCTCTAGCAATGTAAGTAGACCAGTGGTCCACTCAGTTTATAAAAACTAGTTGCAGCGCCACCAATGACATATTCCAAATGTCACTATTGAAGAGTAACGTGCTGCGATAAAAATGGTGAATTGCAGTGTTTTTAATTGTAAGAAGAGATCTGAAACATCAAATCTTGAAAAGGACAACATTACATTCCATCGGTAAATATTATTTTATTTATTTCACATTAATTAATACACTAAATTTGCAAAAAACTAAATTTCTAGAAGTGTTGCCACTGGAATGACTGGAAAGCAAAAATTCCTAATTGTGTAATATTTTAAGGATAGTGTACTTATAACAATATCATCGAAATTCTATGCAAACAATTCGATACTGCCAATAGGTGTTCTCTTTTATGATATTTGTTAGTATTAATACATTATTAATAATCACTGATAAATGTAAATTCATTTATTACTTTTACCTCGACTGTCGGGAATTATTCATAATAACCGGCGATTATTAATAATTTTCAATTTATCACATTTACCCTGACATAATAAACGTGTTAAGTAAGTTCCCGCTATTTTACAGATTTCCAAAAGATCCAACTACTCGCAATATCTGGATCTTATTATATACTATAATAATAAATAATATTTGTATTTTTCACCATTTTTCTCTATCTGTTCAAGTCATGTGTATAATGTAAGTACTTATTATAATAAAAATGTGTAGGAATATTTTTGTTAACCTTCGAAACAAGGCTTTTAATAGTTTCTTGCTCTGTAAATAAAAATTGAAATTAAGTTTTTCAGTTTTTCTCACTTTCCTTTTTTGCCAGTCTGGAAAATTTATTTATTTATTTATCTAATGAGGCATACCAACAACATTACATACAAAGTAATTATATGAAAATCTTACTTAAAGAAGTTTAGTGTGTATGAATGCCAATAACAGCTTTGGCCAATATATTAATTAATTAATGTAAATAAATCCTATATCCAAACGTTTGTAATAATACAATTAATTATGTTCGTGGAATTTGCCTGTTTCATTATTTTACATATTATGGTCAGTCAAAAGTGTGTACATTTTTATTTCAATACGCTGGCCACCCAGCGGAAATTTTAGTGTGGTACAGCACAATATGAAATATCGATATCGACATCGACTTGGTGATTGTATTGTTAGAAAGATTTACTTCTCTCCTGTAAATAATTTTACGTATAAACCGAACAAAAGAAAATTAAAACAGAGTTCCGTACCATCTTTGAAAGTTGAATTTCGACATTGAACTAACCTTCTATGTACCTTCACATACGCTAAAGTAATAAAGAATATTGAAAGAGCATGAATGCTCAAAATGCCACCTCCTGTTCATCCTCTAAGGCCCGGTTTACACTAAGGCGGAGTGGAGCAGAGAAGTTTTTTGAATCCAATCAGATTCCCTTATTTGCACATCTTCACTCCCCTCCGCTTCGATGGAAATGAATCAAGAGGAGAAGAATCAGGTGCACTTGATTTTCTATAGAATTTGACGCTGCCTTGCGGTGCGGAGAAGAGCGGAGCGGTGTGGAGTTGTGCGGAGCAGTGCGGTATTTCATAGATAGCAATAGACTGACAGCTAACAGCTACGCACAGCTCACGCATCTCCTCTCGTCTCAGCACCGCTGCGCTCTTCTCCGCTCCGCTTTGGTGGAAATAGCCTGCCAGCTTCGTCGTACATCTCTCGTCTCCGTACCGCTCTGCTTTGGTGGAAACCGGGCCTAAGGCTGATAGTCGATCCCCTTTGCCAAGGGAGTGTGGCCGTGGGTCATGTTTGGTATATAAGAATATTAGGTACCTATTTCATGGGTAGTGTAGGGTAATGGTGGTAGGGTTAATACTGGGACGTGTAAAAGTGCTTTTTAAGAGCCTATATAAATGACTTTTTAGTTTTTTTCATATAACTCTTAACTTTCACAATTCGTATTCGTGCTAGGGAAGAAATGCCAAACTTTTGCGTATTTTCCTTTAAATAGAGATCTGAAATGTTGAATCTCCCATAGGATAATAAATTAATTCATATCATTTTTTTAAACGAGCCATAGACTATGAACCATAGAGCAATGATTCTCATCGACAAAAATATCGATAGTGTCTCAGCGCCATCAGCTGTTACACAAATGTCATTACCTCGTACCCCTAAGGAAATGGCGAAATTTTTTTGTATGGAAATAAACGCGCGCTGCTACTCCTGTTATTTCTGCTCTCTGCCCTTAGATAACGATTTGGCCGGTGTAACATTAGTTTACTTGTTAGTTTTTACGCTGCGGCGCCGCTAAGTATTCATCGAGGTCATCAAAAGTGCGCGCTGGAAACGAGACGCACAATAGTAGTTTTATTTTTGTTACGTATTTTCACTTATCCCCTCTTGATGATGTATTTCGCTCCTGAAAGGATACTAATCGACTGTTAGACAAAAGACAACACTTGAAGGATTGTTCGTTGAAAACGCAGCTACAGTGAATGGCAACGGCGAAAAACATGTAATTAAATGGTGAGACTGATTACACAGGGATTGCTAATAATATTGTGAAGGATAACGTTGTTGTTAATATTGATTGCCGACATACCGGGATGTGGCAAGACACATTCAACGGAGCAATCGTGGGAACGACAAGTCGGGAGTGTTTCTGTTTTGATGAATGAACTGAAGATGCGTCGCTAGTGGCGCACCATACAAGCACAAAATAAATATCAATTAAAGCTTCATTCGTACACAGACATTGTAGGTTCCGTGCTTAATCAGTCAGGTCCGGTATCCACTGGTTTCAAGTAACCTATTCCACATAATTACTAGGTTTAAGCACAAAATATACAATTTTACTATCGACCAACAAGTTTTAAATAAAATGTTATGAACGTCTCATCTGAAGTGGACTGAGTGGACACCTGGCCTAAGAAGAGTATTTCTGAATGTGAAACATATTAACCATTAATTAAATATTGGTGTTTGTAGACAGTTTTAAATTCTCGATGTACAACAAGCATATTCAAATAAATGTTAACTACAGTATCATAAAGGATTAAAATAAGTTATAAAGTTCTAAATGTCTATGTAATTCAATTATTAAATGTCAATATTGATGGTTGGAACTTGGAATATTTTACTTAAATATTAGCGTAATACCTATAAAATGCGAGGAAAGGTGCCAATGGATAGGTATTTGCACAAATGGGATATTGTAAGAACGTCCTCCAGCTGCCACTTTAAGGATTGCCATTGGCCTAAAGTTAAACCTGGATGATAGACCCTGTCGCACGTGCACGTGTGTAGATCATTTTCATTAAAATAATGTAGAAGTAAACATGATCGATTTTCAAACTGTAGCAATACCCCCATTTAGATGCATAAATAATAAATATGGATGTTGGTTGTGCAATAATCAAATTTATTAATCAACGTAATTTCAACTCACGATTGGTGACATTAATATTAATCCCAATGGTACACCTACTTGATACCATTCTGAACTTAGGGCGAGATCACACCAGTTGTAGGTTTAAATAGCGGTGACACTGACTATAGTACATAGTGTATTACAATAAAACCATAACACTTGTAGCTTCAATAATTTACTGTTCCAAAAAAATCATGGTAGTCATCTTTCAGAAGTTAGATTAATTATTACTAATATCTAAAACGAATCACTTTTCATTAGAACGGAAACTATTAGACAATATAAATCTTTATACGTGTCGTTATTGTAAAACTTTTTGCCTATTAAATTTATAATACATTCTTAAGGATCAGAGGTGAGAGTGCTTTTTAAAAGTAATGTACGGCACCAGCAGATATCGATTTATTACATAACCGAAACCAATAATTCCACAAATCAATTTAACGCAATAAAGAAATATGCCTATGGCAGAAATAATGATCTAGGTCACAAATATCACAGTCCCTGAACCGAGAGAACGTCCGTCACAGCCAAGCACTCGAGCAAAGTGTGGCGGCGCGCGGGGCGGCCGGTTTCTCGTGCCTTCCCTCTCTAAGACAGAGACAACAGGATCGAACGATATGACGTCACGCTGACGTAGCGGGTGTTATTTCTAAGACGGCCGTTCCTGATCGTGCGGCGTCCTCGACCGCTGCCTGCTCCCCATCAGCCACGGCTTCTTCAGCGCGCAGCATAACCTCGCCGACGTTTGAAAACTGGTCTGCGCAGCTCGAACCCGCCAAAGGCTGGTCATCGCAGCCCTGGTCCGCAGGAAGCTGATGCTCGGAGCCCTGAGGTGCAGCTTGAGGCTGACCCTCACCAGGTTGGTTCGACGTTTAACTAACTTTTATCACGACACTGTTTACGAGAATAATCACGTTCTTTTTTTAATCTGGACGAACGCCTGGTCATCTTAACTTTTAACACTGCACTGATAATCACAAACTAAGGCAAAAATAGATGGCAAAAACGGTTAGAACGCGTGGTCAATCCCACTTCTGATCTTAAGGATCAGAGGTGAGAGTGCTTTTTAAAAGTAATGTACGGCACCAGCAGATATCGATTTATTACATAACCGAAACCAATAATTCCACAAATCAATTTAACGCAATAAAGAAATATGCCTATGGCAGAAATAATGATCTAGGTCACAAATATCACAGTCCCTGAACCGAGAGAACGTCCGTCACAGCCAAGCACTCGAGCAAAGTGTGGCGGCGCGCGGGGCGGCCGGTTTCTCGTGCCTTCCCTCTCTAAGACAGAGACAACAGGATCGAACGATATGACGTCACGCTGACGTAGCGGGTGTTATTTCTAAGAACATTTAATAAAGCAAAACGAAGTGTTTTATTTAACGATTCCCTTTAATATTTCTATTACAAACCTTTAAATCATAATATCAATAATGGAAGAGTATTTACAATTTAGTACATTATAATTTTTTGTACTTGTCTAGTGAACCCTTGGTTAGTCTTTCTGTTCCACAGAATATAGGATGATATTTTATAGGTAAATACTACTATTAGATGAAGGTAAATAAGCCTTACAATTTTATGAATAAGATCTCTGATGTCTGGGATGAATAGGTGGTAGCCACTGATAATGTAATACAAATAATTATATTTTTTTGATGGTCTATTTGCATTATCTGATCTGATATATTAAAGAATATTTCAGCTTTGCATAAGTAAAATAAATACCAGATACCTTTTGATAAACTGACGAGTTGACAATAGTCCAAAACGGCATCTGTGTCGGACTGCCGAATCGAGGGTCATTTGTTCGATCCCATCGTCAAACTCCTTTAGGATCTTCTGCGACCCTGTTTTATATTTTATGGAGCAGGACACCCGCCTTTATACAAGCGTATATTTGGCTTAACTGGAGCTTATTATATTAGTTTAGCTGGAGACATAATAAATAAAAAAAAAAACTAATACCTTCATTGAAAATGTCTTGTGGGGGTTTCTTTCGCACGCGGAGCATATGCACTATTGTCGAGTCTGGAGAGAGAACTGGTCCGATAATGGCATCTATATAATAAAAAATGTTTACTTGTCACTAATGATAAATCCGACGTAAGCCAGTTGATGTTACATAAATCTTATCGCGCTACGTAAGGCCGGGCCTAGAAGTTGGAGCGGCACAGCGGGCAGTTGGCTCTGTGGCTCGACACGAACCACTTGTGCTGGAACAAACAATGGGAATCATTCATATCGTAGGCAAAGAGTAGCATATAAATGATGTTTTAGGCATATTTTTTTAAGCCGTGTGGTGACGGCAGAGTAGAATACGTTTGTCACCAACCCCTACTCTTCCCGCAGGTGTCGTAAGAGGCGACTTAGGGACTACACATCAAACAGAGAACGGGCAGCAGCGCTCTCTGACAAACATCAATCTTTTAAACTGCGATCTCCAACCCGCCTGCCAAGCGTGGGGATTACGGCAAAACCCTCTACTATAGTGATAAAGTGTAAGCACATATCTCAGGATCTGACTGTCTAGTAGAAAATGTGAAATCCTCAGCCATAGTTTGGAACCCCTGATACTAAAGTCGAACTGCTACAATCCTCGCGCTTCACTGTCACTGTGCCACCGCACGCGCCGCTCGCCGCGCTCGCTTTAGGCCCGCGCATTCAGTGTGGACCTCCACTTTGGCTGATGACGACGAGTCTGTCATTTTGGCTGTACTGCACAGAATAATAATAAGTAAAAATGTATGCTCAATGTCATTAACAATATGGTGTAATTAAGCTTGTCTCAAGAGTCAAGCACCATTTGTTGACAAACGTCAGTGATCGGTACTACGCCGATGCTATAGGGCTGACTTCGGTAAAATGATGTGACGTGAGGTGCCAAACTACTGAAAATGGCGGAGGAAATACATGATTTAGCATGAATTATCATGAATAATATTAACTACTTATTTACCTCTCAGTGTCTTCAGGCAACTTAAAAAATTACATTCTGTGTTTTTATTATTATTTAGGCAGTTAAATACTGCCAATGTTTAGAAAACCATTTTCTTCATTTTTTCCATCATACACAAGAATATGCGTGCGTGAGTCAATGTTCGCTCGTATGTGAGGCCTTGTCGAATAGTAATCGTGTAGGGTGCAATCGTGCGTGTTTTGTTTTCGATGTAAACTCGCGGAGATTAATAGGCCTGCTTTGGTTGAGAACGAGGAGTCTGTCATTTCGTCTGAGCTATAAACAAAAGAAATGTAGCAGTGTGCACTCACGATGCACTCGGTGTGGAAGCGGTTGCGGCACTGGTGGCAGCGCACTTGCGGCAGGTGGCCGGTGGCGGGGTGCAGGCGGCAGTAGCACACGTAGCACGGCGGCGCGCTCTCCACGTGCGAGCTGATGGCCGCGCACCACATCTTCACCGCGTTCAGGATCGTGCCGTTCTGCGGACAATCGGTTAGCAGATCATTCAACCTGATGACGTAATAGTCCTATTAAGTTATTGCTTACGAGCCTTCGCTAGAACTTGCGAAGGCGCCCGCTCGCATTGAAAAATGGTATGAACGCAGTGTGGCGTGTGACGTGTCCATGTGCGCGGCGGGGGGTAGATATACGCTACGGCCGCGCTTTTATGTACGGTCGCATGCTGCGGGTGCTCAGACGTCCGCTCGTAAACTCTACAGATGAGACGTATTTACTAGAACAGATCCACACACTAGGTATTTTACAGTACTAGGCGGCACCTATTCCAATTTTTAAAATACTTGATCCACCTAGTATTTTATAAATTACACGATTTCCGACCCTACTGTCAAAGTAATAGAGGTTATTATTGCGTAATCCGTAGTCGTGTATTACGCGCACCTAGTATTTCTCGCTAAGCTTATGTGCGAACGTAGAGATTCACTCCGTCTCTGTCTGACCAAACAAATTTGAGCGCGACGAAGCAAACGCACACAAACGTAGTCAAACCATATTCATGTAAATAAGAAAAAATATGTAAATATTTTTATGAAATTGACATCTTTTAAATACGCCAACTTTTAAGGCCTAAGCCTGTTGAAGTATGAAGGGAGGAATTATTATTCAATTTCAAATTGCATTATTCATACTACGGTTGTATCTTTTCAAAGAAAATTGTATTTGAAAGTCATATTACGTGGATTAGTCCGCACTAGTCGCGTCAAGTATTACTACGTACTAGGTGGAACAGGTATTTGGATCGAGTATTAATAAATACTAGGAATAGGTGCACCTAGTATCAAATTTACCTAGTATAACCCATCTCTAGTAAACTCACGCTCGTTTTATAGCATGACTGTGGAAGAGCTGCGTTTTGACAGCTCATAAAAATGTGTCCATCAACAATTTTTAACTACTACGAACGAAAATTTACTATAGGCTCTGCCTTGGTGGAATCCGGGCCTAATAGACAAATTAAGTCCAGTGTCCACCAATTAACTATTCAGGAAACCAGGAAATTTGATAGGTTATTCAAAACACTTCTGAGCTCTTCTTCGACTTGGTGGAAACCGGTCCTTACGAAGACTGGCAAGTCACGTGTGCAGTACAGACTAGAGATGTTAATGTTATGTAGTTTCGGTTATGGATACGGTTACGGATATATGAATAATATTATACCGGTTTCGGTTACAGTTACGGATATCTATAACATTCCTGGTACTGACCTGGTAGGCGATGTACATGGCGACCCAGTTGGTGCTGACGGCGGGGCGCGCGGCGGGCGCGGTGACGCGCGGCAGCGCCAGCGGGAACTCGGGCTCCAGCCGCACCCACAGCTCGACGGGCCGGTCCTCGATGCTACGTGTGCAGGATACTGACCTGGTAGGCGATGTACATGGCGACCCAGTTGGTGCTGACGGCGGGGCGCGCGGCGGGCGCGGTGACGCGCGGCAGCGCCAGCGGGAACTCGGGCTCCAGNTATCTTTTCAAAGAAAATTGTATTTGAAAGTCATATTACGTGGATTAGTCCGCACTAGTCGCGTCAAGTATTACTACGTACTAGGTGGAACAGGTATTTGGATCGAGTATTAATAAATACTAGGAATAGGTGCACCTAGTATCAAATTTACCTAGTATAACCCATCTCTAGTAAACTCACGCTCGTTTTATAGCATGACTGTGGAAGAGCTGCGTTTTGACAGCTCATAAAAATGTGTCCATCAACAATTTTTAACTACTACGAACGAAAATTTACTATAGGCTCTGCCTTGGTGGAATCCGGGCCTAATAGACAAATTAAGTCCAGTGTCCACCAATTAACTATTCAGGAAACCAGGAAATTTGATAGGTTATTCAAAACACTTCTGAGCTCTTCTTCGACTTGGTGGAAACCGGTCCTTACGAAGACTGGCAAGTCACGTGTGCAGTACAGACTAGAGATGTTAATGTTATGTAGTTTCGGTTATGGATACGGTTACGGATATATGAATAATATTATACCGGTTTCGGTTACAGTTACGGATATCTATAACATTCCTGGTACAGACCTGGTAGGCGATGTACATGGCGACCCAGTTGGTGCTGACGGCGGGGCGCGCGGCGGGCGCGGTGACGCGCGGCAGCGCCAGCGGGAACTCGGGCTCCAGCCGCACCCACAGCTCGACGGGCCGCTCCTCGATGCGGTACACCGCGATGGCCTCGTTCGTCGTCCAGTGCACCGTCACCTGCACCACAACAAAATACATAAGTGTTTATGACCAGGAAAATATGATGTTTACGTTACCAGTAATATTTTCCTCCCCTGTCGTCCACTTTGCGTAAAAAGGAATCTCGATCTTTTCCTTGAACTCCTCATAATGTTTTTCTGATCGATTTAATCGAGGGTCCAAAGACAGGACCACTTTACCCCGGGTCAATTTTGACTGGTTGGGGTTTTATAGGCGGTCAAGCTGTAGATCTTGACTAAAGCCTGGTCCGTGAGCATGTAGAATTTTGTGCAATTATATTGCTGTCGCGACTATTCGACGCGCGCCCGCAGTGAGTGTACGAGCGCGACAGCAACATAATTACGCGCAATTCAGGTCATTGGACAAAATTCTACGTGCTCACGAACCAGGCTTTATACGGAAGTCGAAGCGATGAGAACGATCTGGTGGTGGTCGAGCTGATTCTAGTTCCACAGAAGTTATACAATAACCGCGAGGATGGTATGGCCATGGGTGGTGGTAAGATTTGACCTCGGTGTCCTCGAGCTCGGCCTGGCGCGCCAGCAGCGTGTCGAGCTGGCGGCGGATGAGCGCGGGCGCCACGAAGGCGGCCACGAGGCGAGCTAGGGCCGCCCACTGACCTCGGTGTCCTCGAGCTCGGCCTGGCGCGCCAGCAGCGTGTCGAGCTGGCGGCGGATGAGCGCGGGCGCCACGAAGGCGGCCACGAGGCGAGCTAGGGCCGCCCACTGACCTCGGTGTCCTCGAGCTCGGCCTGGCGCGCCAGCAGCGTGTCGAGCTGGCGGCGGATGAGCGCGGGCGCCACGAAGGCGGCCACGAGGCGCGCCAGGGCCCGGCCCGCGCGCCCGGCCGCGCCCCACCAGCCGCGCGCGCCGCCGCCGCCCGCGCCGCCCACGCAGGACGAGATGGCGCGGCACGACACCAGCCCCACCGAGCTCCACCAGCGCGAGTCTGCAAGGGACAAACGACATTAATGAGGGCTATCGTTTTTATACTTAACAGTTGGCACCCCTGGCGATTGTCAGGACCTTACTCTACTGTGGCGCCATCTTGATGAGTGCAAATGCGATAGTCCTCCTACCACTTTAGCGCTCACAAGTTGGCGCCACTGTCTTCGCTACTAGCAAGTGACAGGACCTTCCTCTACAGTGGCGCTAACTGGTGAGCGCTAAAACGATAGCCCTCATTACATGACGCCGCTTGACAGGCTCGCGATCCACGGTAGATACCCATCGCGTACGACGTCCCCATATTAGTTGCACCACTAGTACACGAGCCACGAGCGCTCGCGGCGTGCACCCACCCCCGGCCGTGTGCATATGGAAACCCGCGTCACGCGTCCACGCTACACCATTATACAAAGACACAACTTACGCAGGCGCACACATGTCATGTATTAGTTTTCGTATAGGCACTAAAACTGTATCATTAGTTTAATTAATTTTATTAACATAACCAAGCCTTATACAATTACATTATGCAAATGAATAAATGACACTATACTAATTCACAAACGATGCTTGCTTAAGTGGAGCAGCACTGCTATGCGAAGTCCGAACGCACAGCACTCCGTCACTCAAGTAATGTCTTATGAAAAGGTTTTTGGGACCCTTTGCGTTCACACGCACTAATATGAGACCTCATAGTAAGTTTGTGAATACGGGTGTAACACGCCACTAATGATTCATAAGAAAATTCGATAGGAAAAGTATCAAATCAAAGTAGCAAGTAACACTTCATCTTATCTTAACTCAATTTTATTTAAGGGACTCGCGCTGGCAGCTTGAAGAGCTTTTCCAGCTTCACCGGGCAGAGTGGCGAGTACAGAAGGTACTGTAACGATCGGGCCGTATCGAGCGCATAAGGCACCCGATCAATGGCGAACCCAACTAGAGGGTTGCCCACCGCGGTGTTGGACCAAAGTCCAGCCTACGGCGGGCTTTCTAGTGGGCCCGATCGAGGGGACTACGGACGCGGCCTCAGGGCGCCACGGTAGGCTCGGACCTCGGCTCAGGAATACTCCTCTCGGCAAGACGTTTAGGCGATTATCACACTGCGCCGCGCTCCGCCGCGGTACGCGGGACGACATTTTTAATCATTGTATGCAAGTACCTCAGTTTGTATAGAAAACACGCGCGGCACAACATACTGACAACGCGTCTGCGCGCGGGATTTTTTATATGAAATCACGCGGACCGCGGCGCAGTATGATAATCGCCTTAACCGCTTGAGTCCCAGACGGCAATCATTAATGTCATAACAATTGATTATCTATTGTGTCTAGATTCGCGGGCCTTGAAGGATTAATGTGCCTCACCGTCGGGCGCCCAGTCGGGTATGCCGTGGAAGTACGGCGCGTAGTGCGGCGGCGGCGCGGCGGCGTTCAGCAGCTCGCTCGGGATCAGCCGCAGCGCCGTGGGAAGCAACGACTCCGTGTAGTAGTTCTCTCTGTTGAAAACACAATGTTTAAATGCTGAAGACCAAAATATGTAACTGTCTTGTAAGAGAAGCTAGTATCATAAACTTAATATTCCTTCGGAATAGAGCAAACCACGAGCTGTCAAACGAAACCGATTTTAAAACGTCACTGTATATCTTTTGTGTATCAGTGTCAGGGTTATTTCACTGTTTTGTACAATAAATCAATTACTGAATCAGTCACGTTTCTGAAGTACTATTTCTGATAAATATCCACGATTTCACTCACGTAAAATCTGAAAAAATCTCAGAGTTCAAATTTTCAACGTGCCAATAAGTTTAACGAACTGTCAAATGGTTGCAAAAAACTGTTCTGTTACGTCGCATCTCGCATCTCTTTTTACCCGACTGCTCCAGAAGGAGGGTTATGTTTTTCGAATTCGTTCGTTCGTTTCAGCCAAATGACGTCCACTGCTGGACAAAGGCCTCCCGATTTCGAATATACTACGCTTTTCGAGTGTATGTATGTATATTTCTTTAGCACGGCCTATAGCCTAAACGGTTTGACCGATTTTAGCGTGGGAGGTATCGTTAGATTCGTCTTAATCATGAGAGTGACACTGGCTATAATAAAATTTAAAAAAGAAAAATGGCGGATTTCAAGTCTTCAAAAAAACAAATACATATCACCAACAAAACGAAGAATTAGTCATTGATGCCTCTGACTGCATTTGTGAACACTAAGGCTTATTTTTATTAAGTTCAATTTTACGCAGTTGGCTTTGTTGCTCTATTTCGCTAGATAAATTAACTTTATGGCTAGCATCGAAGAGAGTATCGAAGGTATTGCCACCCACCTGTAGTGCTGTATGTAGTGGTGCGTGAGGTCGCCGCGCGCGCGCGTGGTGAGCTCGTGCAGCGCGTCGGCCAGCAGCGCGCAGCCTAATGCAATCGCGTGCGCGTCTGACCCTGCCACCATCTCGCACGAGTCCACGCCCGCTCTAAACATAAATGAGTACAATCATAATAATAAAATGATGTGTACAATAAGAAAATTATGTGTACATCTATAATATTATTATGTTTATGTATTTATGTGTATGTCTATTATATTTATTTGTATTATGTTATTTATTTTATGTAATCTTATGTAAGAAGGTTTATTATCAAAAATTTAATTAATTTTACTCCGCCTTACTCTTTCTGCATGACCCGTGGTTGACTGACAGAAATCAAAAATCAAAAGTATTTATTCAGTTTAGACCACAAGTGGCACTTATGAACGTCAAAATATTATTATAGAAAATAATAAAAAAAGAAAAGGTAGCCCTTATTAAAGGGCCCTACCAGCGCTTCGAGACAAACATATGGAGGAGAATGCCATCCGGTATTAAGTCCGCCACAGTGCATTGCTACTTTGTGTGCTGAAGTTTAAATAAATAAATAAAAATCTGCACGAAAACCAAAGAGACCGCAATAGCCCGTAGAATTGCTAAAATAAAGAGGCATTGGGCGGGGCACATGGCTCATAGAGCTGATGGCCGTTGGGGCAGAAGTTTTCGAGAAGCGACCACGGGCTGGAGGAAGTAGTGTGGGCAAGCCCATCACTAGGTGGACCGACGACCGGGTGAAGGTCGCAGGAACAACCTGGATGCGGGCAGCGCAGGACTGGTCGTTATGAAAATCCTAAGGGTAAGCTTTTATGCGGCAGTGCAAGTTATTTGGCTGAAACGAACGAAGTACAATTAAGTATTATGCTAAAATCGTTCTTATTTTTCGAGAAACAAAATCCATCTCTAAGCTAATTAACGCATCTTGCTCTCAGATTACTCACGTGTGTCCAGTGAGCGCGGCGTCGGCGAGTTCGAGCGCGCGCGAGAACGGCTCGTGTAACCACTGCGGAGCCAGTTGCGGCCGCTCGCGGTCCTCGCCTTCCTCTGTGCCCTCTGCGCTCCAGATCGCCAGCTGATCCGCTGCCAAACACATTTATTTATTAATTTTAATTACACAGGTTTATACCTTACTAGCTGACCCGGCGAACTTTGTTCCGCCTTAATGGCAATAAATAAGCAGACTTTTTTTTTTAATTTCGAACGGGATAAAAAGTATCCTATGTCCTTCTCCTGGCTCTAAACTACCTCCCTGACAATTTTCAGCTAAATCGGTTCAGCCGTTCTTGAGTTATAAGTGGAGTAACTAACACGACTTTCTTTTATATTATATATAGATTACGTAATTAAATAGTAAGGTAACAACAAACATAATAACAACATCTTAAAGACTAAAGAGAACACTGCTCACAAAAGGATTGGCAAGTTGACAATATTTTATGCCAAGGGTCCGCAAATATGTCACGATGAGGGTAGTCATCCAGGAGTGCATTGAGGGCGGTGTGCATTCATTTATACAATAAGTAAAGAGTAAGTAGGCAGCAGCAGATTACGAAGCGGGAAGATTGATGGGCCATGGAATAGAACAATGTAGAGTTGACATCGTTAGCTAAAGAAGAAAGGTAAAGGGCGCACAGTAGTTTGNTTTGACCTCGGTGTCCTCGAGCTCGGCCTGGCGCGCCAGCAGCGTGTCGAGCTGGCGGCGGATGAGCGCGGGCGCCACGAAGGCGGCCACGAGGCGAGCTAGGGCCGCCCAC